>NW_009234114.1:10877-34987 GCF_000690835.1 Fulmarus glacialis | reverse complement strand
AATGATTCTATGATTCTGTGATTCTAATTTGGTTAATTTTAAGTATCTCTTGAACTCTTCCAGTTCTTTTTAAACTCTATCCTTTGGCAATTATTGACAATTGATACTTCCACTAGAAATACTTGGTTTTCTCTAGCAAAGCTACTGGTACACTAAATGCAATTTTGGTGGCTAGAAAACAACTTAATGTATTTTACAAAGTTTTTAGATGAGGTGGAAAAGACATTTGTATAGCTTATATAGTATATGTTATGTATTGTATACTATTGTCCTAGTTTTTATCTCAAAGTATTGAATTGTTTAAAGCAGTTATATCAGAAGTTAAATCATGGATGACATAGATGGCACCAAGATATTTAATAGATATCTTCTGATGGATATTGATGCATTGTGACTTTAACAAGCATTTTGGTTCAGTGGATTGATGAGCTAAGAATTGTTTTCTGCTGATGATGCACTTGACGGAGAGTTTCTTCTGCCTTAAGTTCTAAACTCAGTTTGGCTTTTCAGTTGGGAAATATTTCTGCCCTTTCTGAATTAATCCAAAGTGCTACGTAGAAAAGCACCTAGTCTTTATTGGTGGGTTTCTTGATTTTTTTTTTTTTTTTTTTCGTGTGTGTGTGTGTGTGCCCTGCCCAGGGGACATGTTTTTAGAGAGAAAGAAGAAGCTAAAGCGGAGTTTACTTTGGATACTTCATTGCTGAAGCTTGCAAACGTAGTGAATAAACACTGACAGTTCTGTTACCAAAAAAAAAAAAAAAAAAAAAAAAAAAATTTAGGCTGTTGGAGTAACCATTTAGTAATGGATACAGTACTGTGACTGAAATGTCTACTTTTTAAGTGCCTCCTGTGCAGTACCAAATGCTAACATAGATGCCAAATGGGAATACCCTCTACCATGTATAAGATGAATGAGGCACTTCAGAGTGGGATCCAAAACAGCTGGCAAACTGAAAAGTGCATGATTGTAAAGCTAGTTCACATTAGAACTAATCAAAATAAGGTGCTGCAGATGGGTATATACTAAATGAAATTGTCGTTTAACTGAAATCTCTCCACCTGTGTTCTTTCTTTAGAAACCAGCCCAACAATCAAGGAATGCTCTTGTCATGTAAAAGACTGTGATAAATTATGTAGATACTACTTCGTTTTTTGCACTTCCTGTCCCCTCAGGCGAAGGCTTTTCCCTTTTTCTCATTCCCTTCCTTCCATTGTTGTTGTGGTGCAGTGAGTTGGGTATTTAATCCCCACCGCCTCTCCTCCTCTTCTCCCTCAGGACAGTGGTAATATTAGAAAAGGAGAAATGGAAAATGCACCATAGTCTTAGGAGATCCCATACCAGCTAGTGCACTGTCCAGAAAGGTAAGTCACATAGTTTTCAATCATGCTGGTCACTTTCAATCTGGTAATATTGGTGCAACCATGGCAACTCTCCTTAATTCTTTTTCTAAAGATTGTGTGATAAAGAGTAGCTGGAATAGTAACCTGGCCCTTATGAATGAATCCTTTGTGCTGGTAGCACTTTTTGCTTCTGCTTAACGAGTGAAAATGCTGTTTCTCTAACGAGCACGCCCAGTCAAAGAAGTGTTTCACATATCTTTGAGCAGTATGAATTCATTGGACGGACTCTACTAGATCATTCTCTGGAGGTCATGACAGAAGGTTGACTAGAAATCTATGGAGTTATAATCCTAAAATAAATTTGGAGAGGACTTAAGAAAATTGTGGACTCAAAACCACACATTGTTTGGGAGAAGTGTGAAAAGAATTATGTAAAGTTTTTTGGGTGAGTTTTGAAAGAAATTACTTAAAGAAAACATCAGGGAAATTATGATTTAAACATGTAACACTCATTTAACTCTGTAATGGGGAAAGGGTAGATATGATGGCTGCAAAGTATTGATTTTATTTGTGAAATATTGTAGTTGATATAGCTAAAGTTACCTGTATTTCATGGGTAGGATACTTTTTTCTTTTCAGTAAAGAATTATGGGGTGCCACTAGAATGTTAGAATATTATTTGTGTTAAAGTAGTGTATGTTTATCATGATTTGCTTTGTGGTTTGTTTGTGGTATTTGATTTAAAAGCTCCATATAATTCTATTTCCTATCTAAACTGTGTAAGTTGAAGCCCCAACTGCGTATGTGAATTGACACAGGAAAATTGCAAGATTCTCATCATGCATAGAGTGATTTTTCCCAAATTTAAACGTGGAATCAATAATATAATGGTACCTAATGGTTTGTATTTCTGGCCTTCTGCATCAATCAGTAATTGCATTCCACATAGCGTATCATTTCTGTAAATCAATGCACATCTTAGTTATTGACATAGTGATGACATCTACATGTAACATAGGGAAAAAAAATCTGTCTCAGCACAAACCAATTCAATTCCTCTTAAATCAAGCAAAGTTTGGGATGGATTAAATGATGCAAACAATTTCCTGGGAATAATTCTTAAAAGCTGTCCCCAAAACTGGTTTGCCTAATCTGGTGTGCTACCTTTTTGCATGTTTTGATATGTTGAATTAATCCAATTCTTACAATGATGGAAAGATTACTTTTTACAAGAGAAGTAAACTTAATAGCATTTAAGTGTGCGTTAAGTGTTGTAATGAATTCTCTGATTCATACATTAGTTATGTAATAGTCTTGCAAAACCACTGAAAAATGCCTCCTTTCACCACAAAAAAAAAAATCTTCATTGTTTTTATTTTTTTTTTTTCTTTTTTTGCCGTTAATAACCATAAATAAGACTGACTACTCTGGATTCTATTACTATGTAAAAGCTATTTTAAAACATCTAACCATCTGCTTAATGGCTGGTAATACGTTTCTAATGGTCACTCTTGATAAGATACTTTCAATTTGCTACAGTAATAGTAATCAAACAGCCAAGCACATTCTACAGTCATGTGGCTGAGATTGTTCACCACTTTCCTATCAGCAAAAGGGTTGTTAAAGTCTTTCATAGAAAAAGAATAGCAGCTTTGGAAGTTTTCTGTTTAAACAGCATATTTTCTGGATTGGAAATATGGATCTGAAATGTGAATTTATCAGATGTTATACAAATGGATGGTTTTCAGTATTTATGTGTCCAGGTGTTGTGGCTACTGTGGTTGTAACAGGTCAGTTTAATTAATAATTATCCTTTTTTTCCTGGATGATATATACTGAATTGCTGTCATCTAGGGCCTTGCATTCTTTTGTGTGATCCTGGCAGCTGGTGACGGCTCTGCAAATTATGAGTTTCTTGGCTTAAAACAGACTAAATTGCAGACAAAACAAGCTATCAGCTGAGTAAATACTGCACCTCTGTTTGGCTTCAGTGAGAAGAAGGAGATTAGTGTGAGTACTTAGTGTTCATAATTACTAGTAAGAGGCAAATAGTAGGCTCAGGCTGACTGGAGATTGTTCCATTATATCCAATTAACACCCACTTGATTATTGTTAATTACTTGTGTTGGATGACAGAGGAGTAAAGATGTCATACTTCAAACATACAAATACCATCTGGGTCATCAGTATGCTGACACTGATAATATCGTGCTCAGTCTCAGATGCTACTAGGTATTTTCTCTGTACAGTTTTTAGACTTCACTGCTTTTATTACTACTTAAAATTCTCCTTAAATACACTGCCTAAATACAGATTTTTATTTTTTTTTTTTTAAATAAAAAGAAAAGAAAAAAGCTATATTTTTCCTGTTGAGTTCTTCGGGAGAAAAAAGATCTCTCAAAAACACAAGTCTTCTATTGATAATTTTTTTGTAAAGGCCTTTTTATGAGGTAACCAACTGAGGTTGAGACTCGGAATATGTGGTGGACATGGGTAGAACGTAATGCGTTTGTTATTCCAGTGTCAAATTACGATTTTCAAATTTAATATGTTGGGATACCCAACTCCCTTAGACTTCTTCAAAACCTGAGAAGTTCAAATATAGTGACATACATAAATATTATTGTCACTTTTTTTGGTTACTGGTAATGCATTGTGATAAATGACTGAAACTCATATCATAAAAAGGTGAGTTCCCCAAGTGCAATGAGTTAATGAAGACCCTTCTCATTTTACATTGTAATATATATTTAAACAGTAAAGGAGCAGGCATTACAAAGTCTATTGAAATAAGGAATTCTTAAGTATATTTAAAGATTTAAACAGGGAATTGAATATCTTGACTAGTCATTTGGAATCTATAATGTTAAAATAGTCTCCTTTTAAAGGGCATTCACAGCATTAAAAATCACCTTCCAAATACTGTAAATATATTTATTTTATAATGAACAGATATCAGTGAAATGGAATATTGTCATAGGATAATAGGTTCTGGCTGATGAATGCTGAAGCAGAGCCAAAATGCTCAATTTTAAGGTATGAGACATTGATCCTGTGACAATCTTTTATTACAATTACTTTTATTTCTCTTATGCCACCTGGCCAACGTGGATACCATCATCTTGTCTGAATGGGACACTTAGAATCATAGCATGTAGAAAACTGTACCTATCTAGAAGCTTCATATTATGTTGTGCTCCTACTTAGAGGATCACAAAACGAACAGCTGTCAGACTCGCTTCTTACTTTTGCAAAATAATTTCTGCCACTCAAGATGAACAAATACATTATCAATGTTGGGTCTGTGAAGTGATGGAGAATGATTCAGCATGCTTCTAATAAGCAGCATTTAAAGATATGCTAACCAGCTTTATAGCATAGCATAGAAATAGATAGGACAGCACATTTCTGTATTTGTTCTTCCTTAGCAGTGCTGTACTATCCTTTTGTGAACTTTTTCTTGTTTTTTGTTTTAGCCTTTTTTAGTGTGTCAAGTGACAGTCATTTCTCTACTTTAAGTATTTGATAGTTGGACACATCTCACTGCTAGGTTTTCCTTACTGTAAACTGTATGACTCAAAAATCTTTAATGGCCCTTGTTTTTCTGTTGTGTTTATACAGTGCCCAGCAGAGTCTGTTCCTGACACTTTGTTGTACTGGTTTCTAATCTGATTTACACATGCTAACCTGAATGCTCATTTCAGAGCTTGTATAGAACCAAACTATATTTATCTATATTCCTGCAATAAATAGACTGAATTTGCAGACAAGAAAGGCAATGTCAAAACCTCCTGAAATTCACTGTTTTTAACAGAACAAAGCATGATGAATTAGGTAGTTCCTCCTGTTATTTTTCAGGTGTTCTTTAAGGGAGTGCTTAGGAAGTTTTACTTGATTTAACTTAGACATAAGTAATTCTCAATTCAGAGCAATGGTTTAGAACTTGACTGAATGTCCCTTTTGTGAAGTAATTATCCTGATTTCCTTGCTAAATGTTATTTTATGCATTACGTTTAATAGCCTCTTTTTCTTTGGTATGGTAGAATAGTGATAGCGTCTTCTATCACTTAGGGACAGAATATATCCTCTGTTTGGTTCATTCACAGCTTAGCATTCAGGCATTAGAGCAATGGTTGTTTTTTTTTTCCTGCATGTCTTCACAACTGATATGTTAGAACAAACTATGTGTAAGCTTTTTAACTCAGCGATTTTTTTTGCTTCCATGTCTTCTAGATACTTCGTCTAGGTGGCAAGGTACGCTGTGTTCTTGTGTCTGTTTGGATGATGTTGCGTACATTGCCTGTATGCGGTTATTAGGGACTTTGTGAATAACTAAAGTCACTTCTATGCAATACTAGTTTTGCAGTACTCGAAAATCACGTCCATCTAGGATACTTTTCTGATTACATTCACAAATGCTTGGGAGGCACACTGTGTATCTTTGAGCACATGAATGTGTAGGTAAGAAGTACCATTCGATTTTTTGTGACAACTTCAGGAGTATTTTGTTTGCAATACCACATATGTTGTTTTAGTAGTGCAACATTCTTTCAGGATCCTGATTTCCTATAATGAAGAGCACCCCATGCTTCCTTGAGATTTAACTTTCCTGATAGGTTTTTGATGGAGATCTGGTAACTCAGTGGTCCAATAAGAGATATTGTTCCTATCTTAATCTTGTACTGGAAATCATTCCCCTGGCTCAAATATACACTGATGACTCAAGAAAACAGTCAATTGATGGGTGAGCAGATATTCCAGTGCCCTAGCTCTTTAGTGCTCTTTTGCTTATGAGACAAACCTGAAACCTAACATAATCACACTTAATTGTGTATATTAAGGTATAGACAATCTATGAATCTTAACCTAGTAAACTACCACTGAGAGATGAGCTTGCTCTCTTCACCGCTGTGCTGAGCAGAGCCCTGACACAACAGAGTATCAGCATATGTTGTATATGTTTTAATAGTGTATAGTGTACTAAACTGGCAGGTTTCTTAATACCCAGCTATACTTCTTATTGTTTGTTGGTGTCCAGATTCCAAACCTGTCTGTTTAATTTTTTGGAAAACGTTTCCATAAGTTTCTTGGTGTGCTGAGTCACAAACAAGGACATTATGGCATGGACTATGCTTTCTGATAAATCTCTCAATGGATTTGCTTTGCATTATTTGTTTCCTTCTGCAGTCTTCTATGATATAAATACAGTTTTAATGCTTCTTTCCTCTCTCTCCCTCAATTGTTTTTATGAGAAAAAAAGAAAAAGCAATGTTTGTTGCAAAGTTTGAGTTCTGTGACAGGTTAACGTATCATAAATTCTAGGAATTAAAGCTTTGCAGTAGAAAAACTGAAATGTATTCATCCTGTAGCAATTGAACAGTATTACAGTAAACGTAAGGAAACTCTTATCATGATTAATACTGCATTGAGACTTAGAGAGGTTGATTCTGCCAGGATGTTGAAAGAACTTTTAAGCAGAATATGTCTTACCTTGGGAAGGGGGATCCAAAGTATATTTTCTCTTTGCAGTGAATGTGTTCTATGCATGGGAAATTAATTATTTTTGAATAGTGGCATGCATGATCACATATTATACTCTTACATCACTACAGAGGAGACAGTGTGGCAGCAATCATGAAGATAAAGAATATCCACGCAGTTCTGTCACTGCCAACTTCACGAGCCATGGCACCAATAGCTAGCATGTTTCTGTGACTAGACTTCAGCCCTGTATGTTACAAAAGAAATCCTTTTGTAATTTAAAAAAAAAAAGTTTTTTAGCCTTTTTTCTCCAACCGCACACTGCAGAGGAAAGGTTTTATTGCGATGGGCTCCAAAACTTAAATCTCTGTCCTTTGTCTGACTGCTGCTTAAACTTATGACAGACATTCCAAATCTAAGGCAGATAAGAGCCCTGCCCTTATATCAGGTATTTTCAGAGAGGATTTTTAAGTACAAATTCTTGATGGAAAATATTCGTGTTGAAATACAGGAGCCTTAAATTCCACCCTAAGACATCTGGAAAAGGTTGGTTTAATGTTACCTCCGGACAGGTGGGCTGTATATAAAGATGGGTGAGGTGTAGAAAATCTCCTCCCTCTTGCCTTTTCTTTGTATTTGTTGGATGTAAAAGTAATTTACTTGTTTTCATTACCTGAATCTTGGAAATTAGAAAGAACGATTTTCTTTAAAAAGTAAATACTCTTGTTTTGACTTCAGTGCTTTCTAAGCCTACTGAATCACTATTTGTTTAGAAGAATAAGGATATTATGTATAAAATTACTTAAACATTTTATAAGCCCTCCTCACTTTTGAAGGATTAATGCATCCTAATGATGCATCAATATCACAAAATTCTTTTTCATATATTTTTCAAGGCTAGCTGAAAATGTGATCTCTGACTAAAAAAAAAAGCTACATCTTCCTGCTCCTTTTTCACCTTTTCCCTTCCTCTATAGCATTTTAGATTAGTGCGCTATAAAGTTTTGTAAATTTTGAATATTTCTGACAGTTTTGCCAAGGAGTATGAATTTGAGCCCTTGTTTTTACAGTCCCTAGTGAACCAAATTGGAATCTTCATAAGAAGATAATGTGTGTTCCTTCGCATTTGTTTTAGTGCAACTGTAGAAATGTAGGATTTATATTACTAATAAAGATCCCATAAATGTACATTCAAAGCATCTGTGTGATTGTACACAGTGCGTACAGAGAGAGTCATTGATATGACCCTCATATTATATATGATTGTTGTTGCAGGCCAATTGTGATGTATGCACGTAGGACATTTTGTACATTAAAGTCCCTTTCAGGTCCTTAACCTGAACCAATTTAAGTAGAAAGCCTTCCTCCCCTTCCCCCCCCAAAAACCCAAACCAAAACAACCCTTACTCACTTTACTCACTCATTGTTAATACTATAAATAGTTTCCAAAAGCTGAGCCATCCTGTTTTTATTTACACTGCATTCCTTTGCTTGCCATATTAAAGAGGCACATGAATTGCAATAATTGACCTGGACACATCCACATTGTGATTTGCAGATGAGCATGAGCTTCTTGAGTTTGGTTACAAGAGAAAACTGCCTACATTTGAAGATTTACTGGAAGCATCTTACCTGTGCAGGCAGCACAGTGCAGGTACCAGACTGAGGACCCCTTCCAGGAGCAAGACTTACTATCTTAGGCTCTAACACTGATGTGGCCAAATGCTGAGGGAGCAGAGCAAGTTTATGATTGTAAGAACTATGGGCAGAGGGTAAGCTTCTATCAGTCTCTGAAAATCCCTAGTCACACCAGTAGAGACAGGAACTGAAAAAGCTCTCCTTACTTCTTTGCCTCTGTATTTAAAGATCAGGAAAACGCTGTGTAATTGAATTCTATATTGTAAGTAGAACATCCTGAACATAGCTCTGAAGCATCTGACATAGATGGATTTAGTACCAATCTTTTAATTTTTTTTAAGTTAAGCAAAACCATTAATACTTTATTGAAAAGTTCTTATTTGTATATATCCATTACTGCATGCATGACTTGTTTATTTTGAGCAATCCTTAAATTAGGACTTAATCATTTGGGGGAAGACGACATGGGTTTAACATTGTCACATCTTTCATCATTATTGCTTCTTTCTTAAATAATATGATTTGTGACAAATGTGAACATTAATTACAGTTAACAAAGCAATGTAACATGAAGTGTTCATATTTTAAAAAACATCCAATCAGTGAGATTACATCTTGCACCAAGCTTTAAGTCAGAGTTCAAAAGTCAGAAATCAAATACCATCAGTTATCAAATTATGTTAATGGTTCTAATGAAAGCTTCTGGTATTTTGCTCAACACTGTGTTGCTATTATAGTAACTAATAGGACAAGAAAAGCTGATGGCCATGAAAAAATTAAAACTGACTGCTAGAGTTTCTTTTTTTTTTTTTGTATTTGACAATCTGTTTAGTCACCTAGAGTTTCCATGTGGTACACTCAGCTTTTTCATCAGGCATAAAAAGAGTATAAACTATATTTTATAACCATTTTAGCACACTACACTTCCCCCTCCTTAAAAAACACTTTCACATAATAAGTTTGAGTTGCAAACCAACAAAGCAAAGAAAATTAAAGGCTGACATTTTGTCACAAATCTTTACATGAAACTCTGCAGCATTTACTAGATACATTGACCTGAAATCTCTGTATTGTTTACAGAGTTGACAAAAGAATAATTGATCGCAACTTCTGTTATATTAATTTTACTTTGTAATTACACCATTTATAACTGCAGGGAGCCCGCACAAGTAGCTTGCAGGGATGTGATCGGAAGCCCACTCACTAAGCACTATGAAATCCAAATCTGAACCAATGAATGCCAAGTTTACAACTTTTATTTTCTTATAGTACAAAACGGAGCAGATCAAAACCTGTGCATTTTGAAGATAGGGTATAAAGAGTAAATTTGAGTTTTAATTGTTTTAAATTCTTGCTAACATGAATGTATTGCTGGGATATCAGACCTTTGGTTGTTGTCCATGAACAATAATTTGGAAGCTATGGCAATTCCTATTTGTAGTTGAGTCAGTGCTAGGGAGTCTTGTGCTGTTTTAAGTCATTGAGCAGAATTTCAAAATCTCACTGTCATTGTGGTATGGCACTACTTAAAGCTGTCAAAAAAACCACAGAGAGAGACCCATTTTTGACATCACTGAGACTTGCATCCAACATTTGCAACTCACACTGTGAAATTTTGTCTTCAAAACAGTTGAGAAAATGTCTACATCTTGACCAGTGTTGTCCCGTTATAGGCAACTCCTATAGTACAGCATAGATAGAAAACAATTATTAAAACTGACATAATAGATAACAATTATTAAAACTGACAAACACCTAATTTTGAGAGAAGCAATGATTTAACTGGGCCCAGATTTGAAGATATTTCCATGTAAACATGCTAAGACAATTTCCAAGTCTGAGAAATATATTAAAGTCAATTAAAGAAGAGAGCACCCCTGATGATGTTAAGGAATTTTCACAGATGGAAATGAGATTGGAAAGTATGTGTGTTGGTTAGGCATGCTATGTGGTGGGAATGATACGGAATTGGGGATGAGTGGGAGGAAGTGTATAGATAGTAGGCAAGATAAGCAAGCCAACTTCTGAGGATTGAAGAGCTTCCATGTAACTATCATATTGCTTTCAAATTATACATATGCTTAATCATGTTCAGTTATCAAATTTTGAAATTGGTGGCCATTAGGGTTTGAATTTCTCTTATTCTTGGAAGCAACCTGTCTGTTGCATGGGGCTGCAGAGAATGCCAAGAAATGGCCCTTGAATGATGAGCAATCCCTATCTTCACGTATTATACTCATCTGTCTGCCAAGACAATGAGCTCTGAGTGTATTTAGAATATAGTCAGTGCTATGCAGTTGGTGTCTCAGGCATTCTACTTACGCTTTCTTTGCCTGGCCTTGCCTGAGATATCTGAGTTTGGACAGCCCTCTGCAAAAAGTAGATTGCAGGGATTTCTTTTTTAATGTAGAAGTTTCTCTGTGTCTTGTGCTATACCTCTGGATAACATTGATGGGGTTGCAATTATTGAATACAGAAAACAACCCTTTGCTCCCTCCCTTCATATTTAAGTATGGTGAAAGGACAGTGTGCTATTTTGACACCTCTCTCCTCCAGGAGTTTTTCATTAGAAGAGATGTGGTTAATATTTTTAAAATTGGGGCAGGAGGAGTCCGTTGGCAAAAAGGAGAGAAAAGGACAGTGGGTTTATTTATTTTCTTTTTGTAATACTGGGAGTGAGTAAATTCTCTTGGACTTTTTTTTTGTGTGTGTGTGCAGTGCAGAGGTTTAAGACATACGTTTGGATCTCTCTATGATCGTGATCTGACCATAAATTCACTTGTTGCAGTCCAGAGTGATATTCTTGTAATGGTTGATCAGTGCAGATGGTAAAAGCTGCAGGAAGTTAACAAGAGCCTTAAAGTTAACGAATAATGTTCACTGTATATAAAAGTGAGGGGAACAAAGATTATCTGGAAGAGGAGACAGAAGTAGCACCTTCTCATTTCAAAAAGTAATAAAAATAATAGCAGAAAACATTAATGTTGGAGCATGCTACTGTCAGTAGGGTCACTGAAACCTCAGCCTATCTTTCTGAAATTCAGTATCAAAACAAACGTGAGGCCAGTTCTGATATGAGCTCTTAAACTTTAATGCCAAGTGTGCAATATACTGTATTTTGCTATGAACACAGTGTAAGCAAAGCTGTATTCTTAAAGCTTTGTTGACTGCACTAGTTGTTTTGGGGTTTTGTCTGTTAAAAATCCATTGCAGAACTGCAGTCAAAAACTGTAAGGGGATCTTCAAGTACATTAAGTACTTTTTGTTTCTAATGTATTTAATAAATGTAGAGACGTGTGCACATCTGGGTACAAAAACATACCAAATTTATTTCATCCACTATTTACTCAAACAGAAACTGATAAATAATACTTTCACATTTTTGTTGTGTTTTATTTCTGCCACACCAGGGGCTCAAAAAATGAATGTGTCAGTAAAGGATTTGACAGTGTGTTACGACAGTCATCAATCTAGCAAGCCCTGTAGCCATAAATAAGCTTCATACAGTGCCACACTAAAGAGGACAGTTTTTCTTCTGCAGGACATTGAAAATGTCACAGCAAGGGAATTGTTTGTCCCTGTCGCCACGACAACGCCACCAGCACTTATCATTAACTTTCACACCAAGATTTTAATCAGTGGTCTTTGTGACATAAGACCGAGTCAACATCAGCCCAAATTTTCGAAGCCATTATTCTAATTATGACGAGAAGCTATAGATTGATGAGCTTAGTTTTCTGCAAGGACTGGTGGCAGTTAATTCCTGTGACCTGTGTGCCTCCAGTAGTCTCTTTTCGAGATGGAGTCTTGAAAGTTCGATTATTAGTGACAGGTTGTAAGTGAGAAGAAGCTTATCTCTCCAGAGAGTGTTGATAACTTGAGACAAGGTTTAACTAGGAAGTAGTGAAGACAGTAGATGGCAAAAAAAAAAAAAAAGGCACCTTCTCTATCTCTGGCAAGCACACTGTAATGAGAAAATTCAGACAGCCACAGTTTCGCAAGTTGTAAATTCTGGTGGCCTTCAGTTGTAAATTCTGGTGGAGCCTGTTTCACTCAGCTATCTGATAATGTGTGAAAATATTTGTCCTGCTGCTTCTCCTGCATGAACACATAGTGCTTTTCAGCAAAAGCATTAAACATTCAGAGCCTTGGTATATGCAGTTCCATCAGGTTTGTAAGTCCCTGAAAAATGAGAAGAAATACGACATTTCCTTATGTAAAAGGGAAAAAGAAAAAAGCAGAAGCACTTACTGCCTCATTTTCATGTGTATTGAGGTTGGCCATACCAGTATTATCGTTGCTGTTAATATTATTTATGTGCAAACAGTGTGCTCAGAGCTGTACAAGTCAAACAAGACATGTCCTTGCTCTGAGGGACTTGTAATCTAAGTAGACAGACAATGCAAAATGCACTAGAGGAGGATTATGTCTGAGTTTATTTCATTTATTTGTTCTTGGTGATGGGTAGGCAATGTTATTTTTGCTGACTAGAATCTGTGTTTGCAGAAGGAGTGATGTCAGAAAGGTGAGGGCCCTGCATGTGGATCGAATGGGAAAGTTTGGGAGCAAAAATGTGCGAATGGTCTGCAGAAGGATTTATTAGTGGAGGAGAAAAAAATTGTTGGGTGAGTTAAACATCAATATACTTTTTCCAAGAGAATAAATGGGAAGACAGAGAGGCAGAGTAGTTATTGAAGATCATACAGTTAGGCAGTGGCAGAGCTGCAACGATATCTCAGTATTTAGGAAGCTCTAACCAGAGACGGGTACTACTCTACTGATTAACTGCCTTTTGTCTCTGATTTCTGTTAGGGATTAAGTAACTTCTGGAGCTGTACCAACTAGATAGAGAACTAATTCTGGGAGATCCCTGACTCCCTGCTATTTCTTCTGTTATTTGTTTTGCATTTCTCAAAGCATTTTGGGGAAATGGATGTACAGGAGTGAAATCCTGCTGAGCTGCATGACAGAGGTTTTCTTTCAAGTGGTCTGGAAACACTTAAGCTACTTCTAGGATCTCCAGGTCTCATTTAATCAGCAAGGCCATGGCAGATAGGTTCATTCTTAAGTGTGTTCAAAAAATCATGAGCATAGCCAGGTACTACAAAGCGTAGGAAAGCAGGCAGAACCGTGGAGAAAAAGAAAAGAATAGGGGTATATAGGAGGCTTGAGGAAAAGCAAGGACTGCAAGAAGCACCCAAACATATTTACCATAAATAACAGTGGTAACGGAAATTGTCTGTTGTATCCCTGATTCTGCTGCTCATTAAATCAGAGATGTCACTCTTAAGTGCTGAGTGCTGTAAATATGAAAGCTGTTGATCTCATTTGCTATGGGAATTAATAAACTGCTTCAGCTGAATTCCTAAAGCTGTTTCCTAGTGGAAAAAGCTTTCAGTTTCTTTTAGTTTCCTCCTTTTCTCCTCAGTTGTTTCATTGCTATGGTCGGCCAGCTAATGGAAAAAGACACTGGGACTCAACAATGTACATTGTCTTGAAGGTTCAGCAAATTGCACAAAGACGACTTCTTTTTAATAAGGATTTTGAAAGATCCATCTGCTTTTGAAGCATGAATAGTGTTCAGGCTTGCTAGCAAACTGAATGAAAGCAAGTTTTAAAAATCTTGAGTACACAATACTTTCTCTAATCTGCTGTATTGCCTATCTTGAGCTTTCAATGAGACTTTTGGCTGAAAGTGTTCAAGTCTTCACTGTGGCCTGATAGATAAAAATTGCAGTTGGAATTTGACCACACTTTCAATGTGGGTGCCATCTAGTTATGCAAAGCCTTTCCTAGCTGGGGGCTTGCCTGTGCTAGGGCAGTGTCTTGCCAGTTGTGCTGGCATAATTCTGCTGGCGGAATTTCCTAGGGGAGAGCAAGGTATACCAGAAGGAGGTGCATTTTCATCTAGTGTTGTTGAACCTCCTTGAACAAACGCATTGTCATGCCATCCTGACCATGTCTATACCACAGGTTTTGCTGGCATGGCTGTCATGGTATTTTTTTCCTCCCACTCTTCCAGCTGAGTTAGCTGTGCTAGCAAAACTTTGTGACTTACAGGAGTGCAGCTGCTTCTGTCTCTAAACTTCAGATTCACTGCTGTAACACCCATTTTTTTCAGTGTGTCAAATTTTTCTATTTAGAAATGGATAGAAACTAAATTAATATTATCATGAAATGAACAAAAAAATGTAACGGGCATATGAGTATTAGGAGGTGGGGAGGGAATCCCTTTCTTGAGGTTATCAGTATGTACTGGAGATAGGCAAAAAGGGGATGATCATAAATGAGGGAATATATAATTAAGATTAAGCTAGATAATGAATAAAATATTCTTTCATCAAGAAGCAGTATTTTGTATGGTAACATCTCTAGTCCACAATGACAATAAGATTAACAAACTGTATAAATGGAGCATTACAAAGTTAAAACTATGAATTTGTTCAAAAACTATTCTTTCTTTTGCAGAAACCTAACCCTGATTTCAAATTATCATGTAGACATTGCTGCAGCCCAGTTCTCTTCTAGCTGCATGTAGTATTCAAAGGATGAGTTTGAAATTAAGTATGTTTTGTAGAAGCAGTGGATTGCTGCACTGCTGTAAGTTTTTGGCCCCTGATTTTAATCTATTGAAAGTTGTTGTAACCAATGGAGCTATTCAGCAGGTTTTTTTTTTTTTTTTTTTTTTTTTTTTAAAATGCCTGTCTGTCCTTGTTAATTAGAAGTGTACATATTGGGAAATTAACTATGAAATACTAAAAATGATAAATTATTTCTTATTTGAAAGTATAAATTAACGGTTTAGTGTATATAAAATTTGTCATGTTTAATTGCAAGTTCAATTAAAATTCAGGATAATGATGATTTATACAGGTTTCTGTGTAATTTGATATTCATTAGCTTAGCCAGACACATGCTGATATTAGCTCGTTAATTATGTTTCCTTTTGTTGAAAGCAGCCTTGTGAAAGCAATCTGCTCAAAGTTTTTTAAACTCATTCTGCTAAATGAATATTTGGCAGCTGTTCATGTTATTGAGATGGTCACTGTGGCTTCACTTCACTCATATAGCATCAATCATACCTACTGTATGACAAACAAGGGTTTCTCGTTACAAACCCATTTATGAAGGTTATGGTTGACATTAAAGAGCTATTGCATGGCAGCATGATACTGCTTTACAGTAATGTTAGAGTATAACTACAGCTAGAACTGGCCTCTCCCACACAGCCAAAACAAATACAGTTTAATAAGGGGGGAGGAAAAAAAAGCTGTTTCAGATGCAAGTAATGTAACCAGTATATGAAGTGCTGAGGTGCTTTCACATCTCTGGAATGTGGAAGGCAAGTTACTTAACACTGTAAAAGTTGTGAGACGCTAGCGTATAAAAAGCAACGTGTGTAGCCTTCTGGGGTGTTAGCTCAGTGCTCTTCAGGTGTTCTTAGCACTCTTTTCTAAGTGGAACTGACCTGAATAATTTTGGAGATGGATGTCATGAAGTAGTTCCCAGAGAGAACTGCATCCTGGCTGGGGGGGTTGAGCCATCCTTTGGGAGGAACTGGCCTTGCTCTGGAGGCTTCTAGCCTTTGCATTAAGTAATTTTGCAGAATTGTCAAGGCTGTGGAGGATTGAGCAGCTTAACATTTCAGGATCACTAGAGATTTTTATCTGAAAATATTTGAGGTAAATGCATTTACTGTTTAATGAAAAGACAAGTATAGCTTTGAAGGATTGATGGCATGAAATGTAATCCTTTTGTTTCTACTAAAAAGAAAATGCAACAAATGTACTGAGGGCTATGGCACTCAAAAGGAGTTATCGTTTCTCTTAGTGTTTGCTACAGGAGTATATGCGTATCTTTATCTTGGAGTGCTGTCTAGCCTCTGTCCTTTTCATTAGCAGTCAGCAGTGTCACAGACCTTGGATCTGAAGAGGTGATCTTGTTTCTGGAGTTCATAAGTCAATTTTATCTGCTGAATTGGGGTAAACTCATGGATTTCACAGAGAGAAGAGGTGCTGGACTAGTGTATGTGTTAGACTTTTTGTCACCCAAGAGAATGAATGTTGAGGCCTAGGATCAGATTGATGGACTGGGAAGAACTCCCTTTTTTTCTGTCCCTTTCAGAACTTGCTCTTGTGATGTGCTCTTCCTTTTTCTGCATGTTATCACACAGTCCAATAATGGTAAATCACTATCACTTTCAAGGAAGGGGTAATGGCCAAAATCAACGGATTCTCCTCCCACCCACCTACATCCCCCAAACTTTTTTTGGGAAGTGCTAACTACGAATTCAGTTTAAAACTCCTCTTAAAGGGGAGTTTACAGTGTTAAATCAAGTTGAAGTTTACCTCTTGATTGCTTTGGACCAAGACATTAATATGCAATGGCTTTGTGTTGCATTGATGGCGGGTAAATCACTGTTTATCAGCCGGAAGAGTTTCACTCATCTGAGGTTATTTTTCTTACAGCTCAAATTGGTTAGCATAAAAGTTACTCTTACATCTGTCTGTTAGCTTTCTTGTATAGTGATGTAGTGCTAGTAAAGACTTTTTGACAAGACAGTTCATCATTGTTGATTCTCTTGGAGGTATAGCCTCTTCCGTTATAGAGTCAGGTGTTGTGTTTCTGTAGGCAGTATGCTAGTAGCTACTGTAGGCTTGGAAGAAGAGCTTATTATGAGAAGCAGATGTGATAGAACAGATTTGCAAATCAGGATATTAAAATACCTTCAAAACCTTTAAAGGGGATAAAAATTTTGCAGAGATGATAGGAAACTTCTTAACGTTCCTTCCTGACCCCGCAAAGTGCCTGGCTTCATGTTTTTTGTTTTACTTTTTAGATGTCAAACATCTGCTTTGAAAATGAAAGTAATTTGTTTCCCGTAATTGTCCCAAGTTCTTTTGATTGTATTGAATATTGTTTCAAGGCTTCAATTGGATAAAAGTACCCATAGAATATGTGTCTAGGGCTCAGACTGTTAGGACAAATTTAGATGCATGCAGCAGTTTGAGGGTTGTTGGTTTGTAGGCGTGCACTTAAGTGTGTTTCCTCCTGTTCAGCTATAGAAATGAATATTTTAAATAAAATTTTATATAATAATAAAAATGTGATAGAAGTGATTAATATTTTTCCTTCGTTTATTCACTGTGAAAAAAGCTGTTAGAGTTCTGTTTGTTATGAAGTGTTGCACATGGATCCTCTAAATCTCATATCCTTGATGAGGAAGAAGTAGAGTGTTTTTATTTGTTTTATGCTTTTTATGTCCATCCTTTAATTTGGTATTTCTCACATAAAAAAGGCCCATAAAGAACTCAGACAACAGAATTCTGAGCAAGCATGGATAGCAGACCTATTGACTGAATCTGCCATTTTTTACCTAGTTATTTTGAGTAGAATTGCACTTAAACTTCTCTTTGATAACATTTTGATTAGACAAGACAAGATAGAATTTCCCAATCAAGTAGTGCACAATATTTTAGGAAGTGTTCTGGAATAAGTTTTGAATGCTTCGTCTTATGCTTTAAATCAAAATTTTCTGTAAGCATACAGACTAAGTTTGCTTTGTAGAAAAAAGGTAAATCTCTGCGGTTTGGTGGGGTTTTTCCTGGTGTTTTAGTAAGTTTAGTTTTAAGTTGGGCCAATGTGAGGAAATAATTTTTTTTTTTTTGCCGAAAAAATACCAGTTAGCAATTAAAATTATTTTTCTTTTTTTTTTTTCTTTCTTTCTTTTTTCAGTGGATTGGAAAACCATTTTTTTTGTGTGTATTTTGTTTAAGGGAAATTAGCCCACTTCTACTGTAGAATAATACTGTTATAAAGCATGGAAGAATTTGATTATGTTATTTGTTGCTATTTTGATTCTCAAGAGTTTATTAATTTTAACATTGAACATAAGGAAGTATCCCACTGATTATAAGTGACAGCAACATGTTTATAGAAGCACCTGAAAAATCACTGTAGGCATTTAAGAAAATCTTTCATCCCTAGTAGCAAAACCATGCTAGTAACTGCTTGTTGAGTAAGACCTTGTCAGCTTTTTATCACAATACATTGTTGGGTAACAGTTTTAAAATTATTTATAGAATGGAATCCCAGCTGTACTGAAAATACCATCATTTAATATGTTGTCTGTGATTCTCATTAGCTTTTCCTGCCTAAGGGTTATGAAGAGAACAAAGGTTTGGCTGTATATCTAAGATTGAGCACTATATAAAATTTTTGTCAGGGGACTTGTTGACCTTATGTAAAGCTACCTCTTTGAGAAGCTCTTTATATTATGGCTGCAGTTGCTATGGAAGTTGCATAAACCTAGCAACAGCCAGCGTGCCCTGGCACAATATACTTCAGAAGTTTGGCCTCTAAATGGGTATATTTGCTTCCTGCAAAGTTTACATCCAGTATGGTATAGAAATAATGATCAATCAAGTGAACTGTGTATTTAAAAAGCATAAGCTGATATATTTTTCACATATGTAACGTATGCCTGCATATAGAAAATGTGGGAAATCCGTTACTCCACACAGGATCGTACTTTCTCTGATTGCTATTAAAAATAGTAGCCTTCAAGTAAAGTAATTTATTTATTAACATTCACAACTTTTCTGTAACTTGAGGTAGAATATTGCAGTACCTTTTAAGTATTAGTTAAGTATTAAGCATTAGTTTTATATCTTTTCCCCCCTTTTAATACTTGTTTTCTTGTAGTGTGATAACCTCTCTAGCTCTTTCATCTTAAACTGTAACATTCTGCTGTTATAAAAACATTGGGTTGATCAAATATATTCAACCTAGGACATTACTTTAGTGACATTAGCTATTTTTTTGCATCTGGTGGTGCTCCTGGGAAAGGTAGACTTGAGCAACAATGTTATGATTGCTGTGTGCTTGTATGTATGGCTGACTCAGCAGTTATGTGGTTAGTCTGACTTAAAGGATAAGACAAAATCCTACTATTACCCTTCTCCTCAGGGACAACTGCCCTTCTCCATCAAGAAGACAACCATTCAGCCAGAAAGATTGACTCCCAGAAATTCACCACAATCACTTTAGTATTTTAAATTTCACGTGGGACTAGAATTGATGGTGGTGAGGGCAGAGGCTCAGAGCCTTGAATCTTTATGCTTAAGTGAGTTAAGCAAAACTGCTGGCTCTGAAAAAGTCTCTGTATTTCTTTTTAACAGCTGGAAAATAGGATAAATGAGGAAGGGAAAATGCAGTCACTGTTTAGAGGTGGGGAAAAAGACATTTTAACCTTTTTGATGATGAGAAACTGAATCCTAAATTATTATTTAATCCTGGATGAATCCTATTTGTGATTTTTGTGTTGGTGTGTGATTGGTTTAAAAAAAATTAAAGATACGATGAACATATAGTTTCTATAGTAAGTAAAGTTGTTGAAAAGAGCCTTAAATCTAAGGCTTAATCTACTGTCCTATTGACAGTAGATATCAACATACCTAGTAAGCTGAAGTTGCACCTTTTTGTAAAAATAAAAATAAATAAAATATTAAAAAAGTTACGTGAGATTGAAAGAAATAGTGCAAAACCAAGCTAGCATTTTCTATTAAGTGCTTGGTTTATGACAGTGTTGCTCCTGCTACTTGCCATCAGAAACTGTTCCTACTCAATTTGGTTACCCACATTTCTACAGAATCTTCCTTTAGCCTGTGTTCATTCATACAAGCGATCAGTGGAGCTTTCCTAATGCTGTAATAATGTTCTTTGAGGTATCTCAGTCTTTAAGATGCTGAATATTATTTGCATTTCAAAATTACAGTGTTTTTTAACATTTTACAAACAAAGCATATCAGACAATGAAAGAATATCAGCAGAATACCAACGTCTTGGTTTTTTTGCTTTTATTGTTGAATAATTTTAATAAAAAATGTAGTAATAAGCTCCAGAATCTTATCAGACTACTGTATGAACACATTCTCATTTCTGCTCCTTCCCCAGCAGGTGTTTTACCTGGAAACTAGAAAAGGTAACAAGTCAACAGAGGAAACAAACATGTTGTCATTCACTGTAGCTGATTTTATTTTTTGTAGCGACACATGTAGAAAATTGTGGCAAGTTTCAAAGAGAATGTTGGGGTAACTGGAGCTCCTGCTTGCACTTGTTAGTTCTGTGCTCTTGAAAACATAGTATGTTTGAAGTAGAGCATGGCTTTTGCATAAGCAGAAAAGTAGATTTTTTTTTTTTTTTTTAATGGAGGGAGGAAGTATTTATTGTTTAGAGTACTGCTGTGACCCATAGTTATAGGCTGTGGTGAAATCTGGGAAATTTCTGGTAGTGAGAAAGTATCATAATTTTTCGTCAGCATGTTGAAGGTAAATTTTTCTTTGTCACCATCTTTCTGGTACATGTGTGAATTTGATCTCTAAAATAAGTGGCAGGAACTAAAAGGACATCAGTCTTTGTAATTCCAACTTGTTGTTTACTCCACCTTTAGAGCATCACCACTGATGAAAAGGGTGCAGTCTTATGAACACAGGTCTTTCTAGCACTCTGAGGAGTGGCTGCTATTCATTGCCTTTAATCTGAAAATGGGTTAAAATCACTATTTGAGAAGTGTAAAAGGATGTTTATTTCATAATGGGAACTCATATCTTTTTTTGCTAACATTTCCATATGCATTCTCAGTCTGCTTCACTTTACAGAAATCTGCTTTCTCCTTTTAAGATACACAGGAATCTAAACTACTATTAAAAATTGGGTTACTGCAGCCTTAGTGTATTCATAAAGTATATCTCACTTTCAGGAGAGAAGTGGATAGGCTTTGTCTGGTTTTGGGAATGTATTTCTGTCTCTTTCAGGGTATGTAAAGTCTCAGAGCTTTAATTACAAATATTGGGATGGTGAGTAGGGTAAAGAAGGGAGGGGATGACATCTACAGCTGAATGTTTATCAAGCTCTCAGAGATTTAAAGCGGTTTCATGAAAGAACTGAGACATCTTCCTCTCAGTCAACCTGATAATTCTTCCATCATATTAATGATGGTGTTTGTATCATAAGGTGGAAATTACTTAAGAGTAATTTAAAATTAAAAAGAAAGTGTTGCGTAGAATGTGTGGGTTGGAGTTCTTTTTAGATTGTGATAGAAGAACCTGCAGATGGTTCCTTGGTTATTTGCTTTAGCTTACATTTAATATCCTCTGGGTTGACTTATATGGTGTATTGAAAAGTTTGCTTTCCCTTTGGACCAATGAGCACAGCTTGATGAACTGTAAAAAAAATTACCCCCACCCCCCCAAACAAAAAAACCACCCTAAACGAACAAAAAATCCCCTACCCTTCAGATGAAGTGGGTGACAGCAATTTTAGTTCTCTTTTAATTGTTGGAATACCATAATATTTTTATGTGGTTATCAGACGAAATAGCAAAACGTTCTAAATGTTGCTAACAAATGTGTTTGATACCTAAACAGGCTCCTTTACCTTGGGAGTGTGTGTGAGATGGATTTAAAGGAAGTACCACTGGGATCTATGTTGTTACAGAGCTGCTAACTAATGACCCTATGTCTACTAGTCTATGTATATATATATATTTTTTTAGTCCGTTTATGAGTGTCTTCATGTGAAGTAATATGAGATATAAAAAGCAAAAGAATTTTTTTTTTTTTTTTAAATGATGGTGTCTTTGAGACAAGTTTGCTAGAAAGTGGAGTAGCAAGGTGGATAAAAGGGGGAGATAAGTGACCCTCTTCATTCTCCTTTATAGTAAATTGTACTATTTTTCCAGTGTTTGAGGTCATTGCTTGTTTTCTGGTAGAAAATGGATGTAATGCACAAAAAACATAACATCAAAGCGAAGAAGATATGTTTAAAGCTGCCCTTAACTACAGAGGGCATATGCAAACTCTCAAACTCTGTTCTTCCTTTATTATGAAAATTGACTTCACAGATTCATAATCACAGATGGATAATTTTGATTTACAGATTTTCATACCCAAATAGTCTCCTGGGCAGTGTGATTTCCTACAGGAAGTTTGGACAGGAACAGGGTTCAGAAAGAAATAGCGAGGTTCTCTGGACCCAACTTTAATAACCTCCCCAGTGGAACTGATGCACAGAGGTTTTAGTACCAGTATCTGTATCTTACCCCACAGCTTGAAAGGGAAGATTTCTGTTTGGTTTTGTAAGTGGTAGACATATTGTTCTACATCAGATCTGACTGAAGTATCATCATAGTGGAAGTTTGAAAGAACTAATTGTACGTAATTAAATCAAACTAACTCGAAAGGAGAAAAGGAAGTTGCAAGCATCAAGCTTGCTTTGCTTTCATTGAAGCTGGATGCCTAAATGTGGTCTTTAAGAGCTCTTTACTTTTGTTGATGTTTTTCTTGATTAATAGCTTCAAATAGGAGATAAAATTCAAATACCAATTGTAACCCAAGTTTAAATTGTTCTGTTATTTTTTACTTTCTTGTGGAGCTATTGCATGTTTCACTGCCAGTTGAGCCTCTCTCTTATTGGCTTATTTTTCTTTTCCTCAGATTAATTCTTTAGATTATCAACCAAACTAACTCTCCTCCCTTTAAGACTCTAGTTCTGTGTGGATTCAATTTGTAGATGGTGACTAGTGATGACTGTTCTGGTGGCTATGACCAGACACTATGAAATGGGTGTTATTGTTGCTTTTCAGTTTAAAAAAAACTATTTAAGTACCTGGTATCATTAGTGTCCACTTCATCCTGGTTTATATTTGTCTCTTAAAATTGCTCCACAGGTAGTATAGCATCTAAGTTGGAAGATGACCTTTCACAGTGCAGTACAATAGTTTCTTTAGCACCCTTTATATAGAGATGAACTTGCTCAGAGGCTAAGAAAATGCTGCGGAGGGTAGTGGTTCATGTTTGAGCAGAGGGGGAATGTATGGAACTAGAAGCAAAGATGTGAACATTTAAGAATATAAAAATGTACAGTGAGCAGTTGTGGAACAAGGGAAAAGATGAAAGAAATAAAAGAATAATGAAAGAAGTAGTTGTAGTGCAAAGCTGTTGATAGATGGGTTTGAGTGCAGTGTTTGAAGAAAGGTGGTAAAGGCCAGGGTCTCAATGGACACTACTAGAGAAAGCAAGTAGAAAAACCTGTTTATGCTGAGTTGCAAACTGGAAATGGTAACATCAGTAGCTCACTAAGGAGGTTTAAAGAAGGTATAGTGTCTTTAATGGGTGGCTTGGGTCAGAAACTACATTCTTCAATTTCTTCAATATGACATGAAACTAAGAATGTTTTAGTAACATAGGATAAGTGTAACTATGGATGTACTTCAGGATCACTTATACTTTTGCTGATTTTTATTAATTTACATTCACATATCCCCTATTTTTCTTGTTGGATTAGTCTTTATTCTTTTAAAACAAATCTTAGTGTAAAATTAAGTAATACATCTGTTTATCTCAAAGTTCTTAAAAAATTTCAGAAAATTCACTTAATGTTTTCATTGGAAGGGAAAGAAGGGTGGAGGGATTTGGGCAGAGTAGCTCAGTGATGTGGGATAGAACCGAGTGTTTAACTCATACCCTATATGCTTTCCAGTGGTCATGTTTCCCCTGAAAACCGGAGACAAAATCAATGGCACATTACATAGTAGGTGGGACTGAGATAATACAATCAGCTTTCAGGTAATGTAATATTTAGTTGCAATT
>NW_009234114.1:10207-10855 GCF_000690835.1 Fulmarus glacialis | reverse complement strand
GGCCTCTAATAATCATGATAGAGAACTTGGAAATTCAGTGTGTACGATTCAAAATAGGAAGAATTGCTATTTGGAGAAACATGATTAGGAGAATGAGTGTTAAGAGTAGCTTTTATCTGCTTTCATGTAAAGTCACTGTAGTATGGGAAAACCATTCAGAATAAACTCATCTTAAATAGATCTGAAAAAAATAATGATAATCCGTAATCAGATTAGCATTTCTAGATACGCAAGTCTTTTTCATTCACTACTTTTGTTGGGGGCTATCAGATATTGTTTCATTGTAAGGCATCTGTGTTGAAGCCATTGACTGAACAGCTGTTGCTGGCTTCATTTAGCGTTGTCCTTGCCTCTTCGCTTTAATTAAGTTCTAGAACTTTACCTCTTAACATGGTTTTTAAGAAATGGCAGAGTGAGTCTGAGAAGATTTTACCTGAGGGTGAGAGCTTAGATATGCCAAACAGACTTATTTCTCTTTCTTGTTATAGTCAAAGGAGTAACTTCACTGGTGCAACTTGAACTACATACTATGTTTGCATACTTACAGTTTTTAATTGTATTGAATTGTAAAAAATACACAGTGGTGTCGTGGTTTAACCCCAGCTGGCCACTGAGCACCACGCAGCCGCTCGATCAATCCCCCTGGGG
>NW_009234114.1:0-9921 GCF_000690835.1 Fulmarus glacialis | reverse complement strand
ACGCGCCCAGCCGGCCCGGCTGCCCCGGCCACACTCCCTCCCAGCCCCCCGCGCACCCGGCAGGGCACGGGAAGATGAAAAGTCCCCAACCAGCGCAAACACTACCCAGGAACAACTAAAACATCAGTGTGTCACCAACACTATTCTCATACTGTATCCAAAACACAGCACTACACCAGTTAATAGGAAGAAAATCAACTCCGTCCCAGCCGAAACCAGGACAAGTGGTAACTGAATGACACTTGCAGAAGCATTACTTATCACTGACTGTCACCTGTCCTCTTGCTACAAGGAAAAGCCAAGTTACCAACTGCCAAGAGTAGGATTTAAAGGCTGTGAGATACTATATTAAAATATGCCATTAAAAAATTTGGCTTTCAGACGAATCCTTATCTTCCAAGCATTTTGGCAGCTTGATGAACTTTTCATTTATACCTGTGTCTATTTATAGAGATTTATCTTCCTGTATGTAAGAATGCAAGCCTTTGTGTATAAAACACTGCATGGAGAGCACAGTGGTGTTTATCACCGGACACGTCTCCTGATTGTACATTAGCAAATCATTTCATCTGCCCTTATATACAGAAAGGGGGGCGGGGGGAGAGAGGCTAATTGTTTCCTTGGTTTTTAAGTGTGTCTGTCTGAAATTGGTTATGAGGCTTACATGAAAGATATTCCTCAAGAGAATGTTATTCCTGTAGGGATTTTTTTAGTCCACCAAGAGAGAGTCTTTGTGGCATAGGACCAAGATGTAGGCCAAGTGGAAATACAGCAAAGTGATTTAATAGAAAAGGTAATTCCTATTCAAACTGGATGGTCCCTTATTCATTTCCTCGGATTATCATCAAATTTATGTCACCAGCAAAGGAGCTTTATTGAGTTTCACAGATATATTCCTTTTGCTTTCATTGTCATTAGTTGGCACACTGACATTTTCATATGTGTCTCAGCTAATGCCTCAAAATTACTCCATCTACAAATGTAACAATTGAACAGATAATTTTAATAAGATTCAGCTTGACTTCAGACTGCACTCCTTCCTTTCTTTATAGAATGCAAATTGTAACCTGTTTTTAAAGCCGTGCAATGCAGTGAACTTTAATGGGATTTGACAACATCATATTAAGCACAACAACTACGCATAATGTACCGAAAAATTGGACGTGAAATTGGAAACATAGCTGAGAACAAAGTAAATTTACATGGTTTGGTAGTTTGAATGTCTGATATCATATTCTCTCATGCAAGCTCCATAAAAAGCAAGGGATTTAACAATGGATATCAGCGGAAAGTGCTTTTAAAGTTAAAGCTGATGGATGGCTTGTCAAAAAAAATAATTGCATTGGTTGGAAAGTCGGGATGCGTGCTGAGGGGGAGAGAACAGGATATACAGAGAGGATGATGGGAAGTGACAGTGGTCTGTCAAGAAGCAGTGGCTGCCCAGAGAAGTGTGAAGCCAGAGCTATAAGGTGGCAGAGTAGAACAGGCTGTCAGAGCGGGAAAGTGGCTTTAATACCCTGAAAAGCAAAGGAATCCGCCTGTCAGCCTTGCTCAGCCGTGCTGAAAGAGGAAAAGAACATGGCATAAAGTTAGAGACATTAAACGGGGGAAAAAAAGAGAAGCCAACGAAAGCCAGTGAGGAGGGGTGGTGAGCTGTTATGTTTTTAAATAGACAAATGACACATTTCTAGGTGCAGCAAGAAAGCAAACTGTCTAAGAAATGTAGAACTGATTAGAAGCTTTTTTGGAAAAGAAATACAAGATGATCAGCATCTATTTCTGGCATTTTTGAATGTACCACGTAGCCCTGTGACCTTCCCTTCACTTCCATTTTGTGTAACTGTACTGGCCCATCACTGCTATGAGAGGCAGAAATGGTTTTGTTATGGAAGCAGCTTTGTCCCTGTAAGTATTGGAAGAACTTGGTGTTTGAACCAAAATTAATTGTCTCGGAGGTCTCTCTTTAGCCATTCATAAGGTATTAGCTTATAAATCTGATTATCAACCTAACCAAACAATTTTTCCTTAAAATTTTTTAAATGTCGAGATTAATTTGGCTATACATCATTACGGTTTATACCTGGTACTAGTACAGTGCCACACAAATAGCAGCACTTATTGATTTTGAAGGTTTTCCACCAATGCTGGGAAATGTATTTATATCTTAAAGATTGTAGGAAAAAAACGTGAGTAAGTCAATACAAGTTTTTAAAATAAAATAAATATTTTTCAAATACAGTTCCCTGTAATAATCTGTTACAAATATATTTTAAGGAGAAATGGAAAAAAAAGTAAAATACAAAAATTTAAAAATCTTTATATATATGATATATATTTGGTATATGATAACACATTAAAAGGAGCTGTGCTATGTAGCTGCTATATAAGAAAGGCATTAGAAATGCAGTCCATACTATACTTTTTCAGTGTGTTGCCTTAACTTTTCTGAAGAAGTAGCGTCCAATAGAAAAATGCAAATAAAAAGCAATATACAGCCTGTGCACAGACATTCAGAAAATGCACACTGCATGTTAAAGAAGTTCTGGAATACAACTAGATCTTGAAAAATACTGAGCAAAATGAAAGCTGCAAGAAAACATCATTAGGTAGATTTCGACACTTTTCAGGATTTGACTTAGTTTATAGTTGCAATAGAAGTTACTAAATTAAGTTAAGCAATTAAGTTTCTGGATGTGGCTTCACAGAACTTGTTCTGAATGCTGCTAAGGCTCTGTTTGAAATAAAATGCAAGTTAGCAGTTCTCACATGCAATAGAAAAGGAAATAAAGGTCACAGTTTTTGATCATAAGCAGTTCCAGATTTTGGCTTACATCTCAGTTATAATGACAAGCTAATTCAAATAAGGACTTGTTAATGCTTCAGTCCATACATGCTTTCATGTTTTATTTCTGTTGCAATGTGTTGAATGGGAGAATTCATTTTCCATCTACAAATACATGTTAGCTAATTAACAGAAAACAGTTATGTCATGATTATAACACAGAGACTAAAAATCCATATAATTGGTTGCTCTCATAGCATACTTATTCTTTCTGTTGGTCTGAATATCATGTGTCCAAAAATGTATTATATCCTGAAGTATAACCTGAGTTAAAATGTTGTAAGCATCATGTTGCTAGTTCTTTGTTGAAACAACAGCAGAATATCGAGAATATATTAGCACGAAGGAGAAATCTACAGTGTTGCTAGGCATTTTAAACTTTTTTTTTAAAAAAAGTGTTTTGAAAGACAGCATTGCTTCCATTTGAAAATCAACATGTTCATTACTATCTTTTAGAAATGTGTTAAACATTGAACGAGTATGCTTTGGGCTTGTATGATGGCCCCAGCTCTTAAGGATTCTCAATGCTGGACCTAAAGGGCATTTTGGTTTTTTATGGGTGCAATTTCAAATTACATAATGAAAAAAATGAAATAAGAATCTTCACTTCTCTCTTCTCACATTAGCACTTAATGTAAAGTTGCAAAACTAAATAAATGAGGAATTTACAGTAATCCATGCCTTTTACGTCTGGATATTTTGTGAGCTTCTAAATGGGAGATAATCTTACAGATTGTATTTCTTTGTCCACACAATTTTCCTATAGTGTCTGTTGCTGGTGCATATGAATACATTACAATATATATAGTCTAAGCAAATGCATGAATGATAAAGCTCTCTACTTGGACAAAACGAAAAAAAAAAGAACATTCCTTCAGAGTTTGAATAGCAGATAGCCTGCCAAATAAGATACTTTCCTTCTCCCCTTTTTTAGTCAGTTAAAGTCCTTACTAGAAATGAATGAATGCAATAAAATGTATTCGGTATTTGCTAGGCACAAAACGGTGACGTTAGAGCTAGAACTGCAACCTCTGCTTGTTTTTCCTTACTCCTTATACATTCAAAAAATCTGTACTGTTGCTTGCAGTATAGTGTTTTGTGTATTAATAGCTCTTTTGGTTTGCAAATAACACCTCTTCGTGTCACTTTGTGGTTCCAGAAGGGTCACTGGTTTTTTACACTTTAGGAAGATTGCTGCCGTTATCTGTAAATCTATTGCTTGGACAAGAATGGGATTACATGATATGATTTAAAACCGTATCAGCTGTATTTTATTCTTTTCACAAAGAAATGATCCCTTACCTTATACAGCTTAAATAAATAAATAAAGCTGCTACGACACACAGCAGCAAAGCTTTTGCCTTTGTTACCTCAGGAGTATCTGAATCACATGTCTTATTAAGCAAGATATAAAGGCAATGAAGAGAAGAATAAATCAAATTAGTTGACATCTCAAGCTTGGAGCACTGTATATAGTGCTAGTAGTTATCTGTTTAGTAAAATGGATTTAATGAGAAAAATAAATGCTGGTATTTAGATGGCAGTATTTTGGTAACTTGGATATTGGCTTCCAAAACTGTATGATGATGCAATATTGGGAAGTTTTAAAGTACAGAAGGAACTGTTGAAATTAATTTTACTTCCCTGCAGCAAGGTTACACACAAAAATGTGTTGGACCGTAAAGAAAGGGGAGCAAATACTGGATTATCTTTTGTAATGTTGTACCCCAAACCCAACAGGGATTGGGTTTGTCTCAAAACACCGGTTGTGTATGGAGTTTGCATATTATTAACCAGCATATCCTAAGGTATTCAGCCACTCCTGTGTGCTCACCTAGAAGGCTTGAATGCAGAAATTGGTGGTTAAACTGGACTCTGAAAAACCACCATGTATGTAATTTTGATAGAAATGTTGCATATTCGTTGTTATCCTGTGTGAGAATATTGCTTATTTCTGGGCAAAATTTTTTCTTCCATATGAATTGCATTGACAGAGTAAAATTTGTGCCTTGAAACAGGTAACTCCTAGCATACAAAGAATCAATTTTCTGGTGTTGAAAATGCCCCGACCTTCCATTTCATTATGCTTTACTGCTGATCTGCCCACCCAAGATCCTCATATGACTTTCATCAAAATAATTTTGGAAAATTTATTGCTGTAATACCCTATGGGGTATGTAATTACTTACAAATAGGAAGTAGAAGATCAAGCTTCCTGTCTGAATAACTCCAGGTCAAATTAAAATCTGCAAGCAAGAAATTTAAATCACACATCTCAAAGAGCACACCTCTCTTCTCTCACTTACAAAGCTTATATGTATTTTACTTTCTTTTGCTGCACCAAATGTACCATGTCCAAGTATATATATACATATATATATGTGTGTGTGTCCCAGTATTGTGGGGATTGGTCAAATGTATCAGTCTTTGTAGAGAAAATCTGCAGAAAATAGTAGCATGTGATATTGCAGCAAAAGATGTGTTAACATGATTTGTGTGTCTTTTATGGCTTTGGTGGGGAGCCAGACACTATAAAGAAAAGCCCCACTTACGGTGATCTAGAAGGCAGCAGGAGTTTGAAGGTTTTTCAGCAGACCTCCACTTAGTAACAGCTTAGAAGAGAATAGTTGCTGCTTAGTTTGCCTGAATGTAGATTTTTCACGTATTAGAAATAAAGAATGGGAGAAGATAGAACAAAACTGGGTATTTCTAGCTGGGATAAAGGATCAGGTTAACAGATGTATTGAATGTTAATGAAAGGAGGTCTGCACCACACTTGAACCTGTATCAGTTGTACTAGCAGTCTAGGTTTCTCCAGCCTGTAAGTGCTCCTCTTGCTAATTCTTCCTGCTTAGGGTTTTAGCCAAACTTAGGTATGTGAACTAGTATAAAGCATTCTGTCGTGTTGAGAAGCAACAGTAGTAGGAGCTTGCATCTTTCCATTTTACTTTCTGGGAGAAATCACCCTTGCATGATGTGCAATGCGCTATTTTCCCATTTGTGTTATTTAATAGGAAAGGGCTAGACTTGCACATGATATGGGGCAGTACTTTTTTAGTTGAAGCTGTTTGGGATCAGGACTTCTGGCCTAGTTTACTGTAGAGAAAGGTATCTCTTAGAAATTTGGTGTAGAGATTTTCTCTCTCGTCATGCCCCTAAAAATCTGGGGGTGGGCATGCCGGATGGCTAGGTGTTAGTTATTGACTCATCTTTAACCTGACACAGGAAACAAAAAATTGTGGAAAAGCTAGTTGCTACTCGTTGTTTCTGTGGGTAGCTCTAATAAACTTCAGGCATTTTTACCTAATATTCAGCAATGACAAAAGCACCTTAATAACGTCGTTTGCAGGCCTGTTTGAAATATTAGTAGAGGGGGTCGAAGCTCTGTGAATTTGTTCAACCAAACGTGACTGTAGCCGCATAAATAACATATACTAACTTCCTTTTCTTTATTGAACAAGTCATGTCCTGAAGGCTTCTGTAAGTCACTATGAACCAATATTCTGCTTAGAAACTGGTTTTATTGTAATATAACTTCATATGACTTAAACCCTGTCAAAAAGGTCATGCAATCCATTACTATTTCTGCTCCAGTTAGGGTAGGGTTTTTTTTTAAACATAGAAGTGATTTCCGCCCCCCCAACCCCCTTTGTAACAGAACTGGATTTGTTATGTTAGATTCTTCTCTCACATCTAGTTTCTCTTAATTCTTAATACAGCAAAATGTTTTCTTGGCATTCTCTCCCCCCTTTCCCCTGGGGTTGTGGGGTGTGTTTTTCTTCTGAATTTGATGTTTCCTTCAAGCAAGTAAGGACCCTAAAGATACAAGAGCATTGGAAAATATAAAACTGGTCAAGATGGATGGTAAAAACCACCATGCATAAATAAAGTACCCCCTTCTCTCTCTCTCCTTCTCCCCCCTCCTAAAATGAACAATGATTGTGTGGTTGAAGACCTGGCTGAATAAGTGTGTCAGGTACTGATTGGAAGAATGATAAATGGAGTGACCTAACAAAGGATTGACTTCTCCAAAAGACAGGCCTTTTTTAATGGATGGAAAGGGAGGAAGCCTCATTTAGAAGGGAAAGGCTGTTGGCAGTGCAGATATGACAAAGGGGAAGTCGACAACCATTGATTTACGTTCGGGAATGACAGTTGAAAAATTCAACAATAATCATGACAAATGAGAAGCGATGCAGTCAGAGGAAAAAATGCCAATACGTTAAGCCTGAGAAGAAATGCCAAGGTCACAAGGAAAGGTTCCCAAACTTCTGCTTTTGACAACCTTAATGGCAATATTGGAAAAGATGGGGTACAGGTTAAAAGGTAGGGTTTGGAAAGAGGAATTGTAGGCGATGCTAATTAGAGTTTGTTCTTTTCAAGGACCGTGTTGCCTACAGTAGTGTTGAGGTGAACTGACCATTAACAGAATGTTATCTTCCAGAGTATCATTTTTTTTCTTGAGGAAGTGCTGAAATAAGTTAATAGCAACAGGCAAACAATCATGTTCATTTTAAAATATCACTTTGTTGCTCATTGAATAAAGCAGATCTATAGATTTTTTTTTTTTTTTTACCCTGATCTCATGCATACTACATAATTTATTTAAAAAAAATAATTGAAGTGTGATAGTAAATAAGATTATAAAAGATTTAGATGGACATTTAGGTCAGATCTGAATAAATAAGTCTGGCATCTGAGAACTCTTTAAGAAATGTAAATCTAAACACAGTAGCATAATCTTGTAGTGAAGAGGTTTTAAAATAAACAGTGCCCTGTTTATTTTTGTTTTTCAGCTTATTGAAGCAGTTAGTGGAATGGGCAGACCATGTGTATAAAAAGGTTTTCTTCTAGTGCATTAGGTTTACATTACATTATTCAGTAATTTACAAAATTGCAATATGCAGATAGTCACCAGCGTAATGAAATGAGCAGGTCTCTGTTTACTAGGAAACCTGAGAAAATAACGTTGGTGAGAGAAACATGCCTACCCAGCGTATCTTATGGAAATGAGTAGGAAGGCAGTGAGTATCAAAACCTGTTTTATTCGTGTGGTATTAAGTGGCACGAATTGCTTTCAGATGTATCTTACTTGGCAAATATTCCATGATATTGATTTAAAAAAAAAAAGCCTCCACCCAACAAAACTGCCTTTAGATGGGACTAAAAGGGAAGTTTCTTAATTAGAAAGAATGATCAGCTTTACAATAGCTCATTATTGTAGCACCTCTTTCAAATTTAACTCATTTCAAACTCCTGACTTGTAAAGGGTTAAGCCCTCACACACAAGTACTAATGTAGCATGCAGTGGTCATTTTAACCTTACATGTACTGAAGAAGATTATAGATTTAAAAACAAATCTGAAATATGGTCTGGGCAAATAATACTTGAGCTTAAGGGGGAGAAAAAAGGCACTAAAAAAAAAAAACCAAACCTCAGCCGAAAAAACCAACCAACCAAATAAAAAAAACCCAAACCCAAATCCAGAAGGATTATAAATTGCTAGGACCTGTTAGTTGAGGTAAACCTGGATCTATAATGGGTTTTTACTAGTCCACTTATACCTGGGGCTGCAAAGTGGAATATAAGGAAACTAGCCTCTTTAGATTGAACATTTTCTAATCAGCTTTATCACTCATATCTGAATTTATCTTATTTGAGGAAAATGCCAATATATTAGCAAGCATATATGATACACAAGGTGACCCTACCAACTTAATGACATAATACATTATCCTTAATGAAGTCAATATCTTGTCTTTTAGCTGTCTGTCTATTGGGGCGATTAATTGCAGTGTCATTAAAGTTAGCTCTCTTTTCATTTGAGCTTGACAAGTCGCATAAAACTAATGTTCTTAGTTATCAGCCACTGGAATAGGATGGAGGATGGAGGAAATTGTAGGACAAATAAGGGGGTACTGCAACAGCTAACTTGAAGGAATTTTTCCAATGACTGTTTTCCAAGCCTTCTATTGCCAGCTATGCACTAATAGTGAAAACATTTGAAACAGAATTATCCAGATTGGGGTTTTGCTTCTGTGTATTGAGCTTGAAGGAGAACATAATGAACAGTAAAGTATCAGAGGCCACTGTGTTATTAAGACATCAGGACTGAAAAATTTGCAGAAATAGCCCCATGAGTAAAGTTAAATGAGATTACCTATCCTAAATTAATGCAATAAACAATATAAAGATATGTATTTTTCTCTTACTGTAGAGTTTCTCATTTATCAGAGTGCGAAATAAATATAAAGCAATTTAGGAAATGAGTTTATATGAAATAATGGCTTTGCATCTTTGATAAAACAAGTTTCAGTCACTAGTGATGATAGCAATGAAGCTCTGGTGCCCAGTGCTAATTGTAGTGCAAAAGCATCACTCCCTGCCTTCCCCCTACTTCTGAAACTACAAGACAGGATGGCTGTAATTTACAGTGTGTTATCTTTGTCTATAGCGGCAAGATGATATGAAGTAAATCAAGGTACGAGTAATGAAAGACTGAAAATTTATTCCTTGGAGCACACTTTAAAGTGTAGTATCTGTTATAGTGGCACTGCCTGAAGACCCTGAAATGAGACTTGGATGAAGGGCAATAAAGAAGCATAGAGGCTCATGTTAATGTTGTTTGTCTGAGGTTAGTAATTGGGTTCCACTGATGAGTTGTGTGAAGACAAAGTGAGAATCCTAGCAAGTATTGTAAATCTTACATTGTTGGAACAAGAAGCAATCCTAACAAATATTGATCCTTCCTGTGCCCAGAGGCGAGGAAGAAAGCAGCATGCTGCTGAGCCAGTGTTGTTTCAATAGCACCAATTACCTTAGTGAGGCTAGTGCTCTGCATGAAATCCCACCAGGCTCACAAATTGTGAATTATCAATGATTAGGCTTTTTAGATATATCCCCTAAAATCATGCCAGGTTAGCTTTCTGTATCAATTCTCCTTTCAGTCCCCAAAATGTATCTCTCGGAAGCCTTTATTTTCAGCTTTTAAAATGCTCTAGATATGTTTCAAGTACATCATATGCACTTAATCCTTTCCCTCCCATATATCCCCTTCTCCCCCCCACTCACCGCCGCC
>NW_009234113.1:22449-50381 GCF_000690835.1 Fulmarus glacialis | reverse complement strand
ACCTTAATGATTCTATGATTCTATGTTAACGTGAAATGTAAAATCTTTAATGAAATATTCTCTGATTCTCTGATTTAGAATATTTGGCTGGTTTGAGTCTACCTAGGCTTAAGTTAGGAAAAAGTCAGAAAAGGAAGGACTAAGTCAAGCAACACTAAACAGAATAGTATTTGTATATTTTCAGTGCTTGGGAACATGAGAGCTTATAGGAAAAACAGAAGCTGAAAAATAAACCGACCAAACAAAACAACAAATAACAACCAACCACCACCACCCCCCACACCCCTGCTCTGAGCGAGTTTGAACTCACAGGAGCTGTTTTTCTGACTGTAAACAAGACAGACAGCTTTTGAGAAAGAACAGAAAGAAAGAATCACGACAAAATCTAAGATCAACTTGGGGGTGAGGGTGTGGGGGGGATGTCACCTCCTTACCTACCTGCTGCACTGAGATCCAATACAGGCAGGTTTCGGATAAGGATCTGAGGACCTAAATCTCTTGGAGAAACCTTGAAAGCTAGACAAGGTCAGGACTATAACTAGCTTCTTTTGACCTGGTGGTTGTGATGGATAACAGTCTAGTGGTTAAAGTACTCACTTCAGAAGAGTGAAACTGGGGTCCTCACCTGTACTGAACATTGCAGGAAATATAACCAGTAATTCTGTGCTCAGGTGGATTTGAATCTGACTTCTGCCCTTTTCTACCCTAAATTTTGGCTTGCTCTTCTTTTTCTCTGCTATTCCTGAAATCTTGCATTCTCAGCCACTTATTTTCTCAGCTTGATAAAAGGAACAGTGGAGAGTACTATGCAAGAGTATGTCTTGGTTTGATAGGACACTCGTGGAAACAATGTGCCTTCTCTGCGTTGTCTGAAATCACCACTTTGTTTCACTCAATTTACTTCTTGTCTTCAGAAGAGGACATCTTAGCCTGAAGTTCCAGTAACATTGCATGGTATTTAATAACGTTGTATAGTATTTCCCATACTTGGTGGATAAGGCTTATATCTGACATGCGTAGACTAGATCACTTTTCTGTATCATCTATGAAAAGGGCCTGAGTTAGATACTAAACTGAAGAAAGCAGATTACATTTCTTGTCTTTGAAACTGAATTTCAACCAGAATGAATAGAAATTGGTTGTTAAATAATTTAACTATGCAGATAACAGACTACCTGGCCAAAATTTTAATACCAAAGCATGAGAATGGAATGAAAAATAAATTCTCAAAGTCTTTTAATCCTAACAGAAGATCTGATCACTTATACTGCCCTACATGATTCTCAAAATGGCAAAGTATCAACCATTTTTAAATGTTCTTATTTAGAAATACTTTTTTTACTTGAATATTTAATAATGCTAACTGTATCTACAAGCTTGGATTTATGGAGTTGGAATACTTCATGAGGCAACAATATTACCTCTGGAGGACTTGGGAGGTGAAGTTTAATTGGGCGCTCAGCTCATTAAGAAGACTGGGAACATGTGCAACTTGTATGTCTATATGTGATGTATCCTCTCCACATAGGAGAGGTAGGCAAAGTTAATCTGATTAATTTTAGGCAATGAATTAGGAAGTAAATAAAGTCTTAGAAGTGCCTTCTTCTCTGAACTTACTGCAAAGAATGTCTTGGCAGCTCAGATTGATGTAAAAGTCTATATGTTTAGGTGAATCCTATCTTATATTTCTAAATAATATTCCACTGAGATATTGTGACATTCTTCTGAATCACATTTTTTCCTTCTGTTTTGGCTATAAAAAAATCATTTCAAGGTGTTGTATATCAGGAAAAGTTGAAGTCTTCTACTGATGGTGGGAACTGTTCACAAAATGTTCTGCTGAGTCTAATCTACTGTCTAGTATCAACAGTTGTGGTGTTTTGAAGTTACTTTCACTTGGTTTTGTGCATGTTTTTAATAATTGAAACTTTAATAATAATAATGTACCACAAGTTTGTTTATTCCTTTGCAGTCCTGTCATCCTTACATGAATTAATGCTAACAATATATCTATTTTAATTGCTTTCATACAGTCAAATACATTCTATAAAACAGTTTGTTGTTCCATTTTATGTATGTTATTTTAATGAGACTTTTAAGAATAGATAGCTTACATGAAATCAGCAATAGTAGGTGAGGTGTGCATAGCATCATAAAAGTTGTAGTGAAAGAGATATGCCTTTACTGGGGGTTGTGAAAAAATACTTACAATGCTTTAGAAGCAATGAAATTTCTAAGACAATGTCCTCTATACTCCTTCCACATGTACAAATGTCTCCTTACAGTAACTCTACCATCTTCAGGGTGCAAGAGAAAAAACAAACAAACCAACCAAAAAACCAAACCAGTCCTCAAAGTTTCTGGCTATCTTTTTGATAGGAGATGATGATCTAAAAAGTGACCTTTCACAATCAGACAATAGATTAAGAAGAAAAAAAAAAAAAAAAAAAGAAGCTTGTCTGTAATTAATTCAAAACATGATATCAGTTCTAAGGAATTTTTGTTTCCTGAAAGTTTTTAAAAAATTAATAGGAATGAAAAGAGTACCATTAAAAAAAAAACCAACCAAAAAACAGAAAACAAAACTGTGATCTTTTTAATCTGAAGGAATTCAAAAGCAGTTAAAATTATATCAACTGACTTTTAAGGAGAATAATATTCTTAAAGAAACTTATTAAGAAATTGATAATTACAGTAGATAAAGCTGATTATACTAAGAGAGTAGTCAGAAAGTCTATTAAAAAAAAGAAAGAGGATATTTTTCACGTGCTAAATGGAATACAAAAATAATAACAAGCTTGCAAGCTACAGCTGTTGAAAAAGAGTCGAAAATCCCTTTTTTCAGCACTGTCATTTTCAAGTAATGGCAACCAACAATTTAACTCAAAATTCAAGTAATGGTAACAACTATTTTCACTATGAAAAACCTTACTCTGTAGGACTCCAAAAGACCCGAAATGTTTAGAGGATTACAATTTGTGGGTAGCGGAATTCAAAACACAGGATTGTCACTGGAGAAGACAGCTCTTTTCAGTTTCTTGGTACAGGATAATTAGCAAGACAAGGGTAAGGACTGCAGATGATTCAGAATCACCTGTTGAAGTGATGGTTCTGAAAAGAAATGGTTTCTTGAGGGTACAGGAAGGAGGTGCTATTTCTTGCACTATTTCCTGCACTATTAAAATAGTATTTCAGAATGGAGTTATCTGTTGTTTAGGGTTTTTAGACATCCTTTTGGTTTTGGTAGTTGTGCTTTTTTCCCCCCTGTAACAGTCATGTTTTACTGGATTTTAGAATATAAAAACTTTGAGAAAAAAACATAATTGGCCTCTTGGAATATTTGTTTTGCCTATGATGTGAACTGAGCCATGTTACTACTTGAGACTACAGTGTATATACAGGCATCATTTCTGCTATTAGATTTTTCTTACGAGGTAATTTTATAACTCAGAATACCTTTTGCATTCTTTCTTTATAATGTATGTTTATTTTCTAAGTGGAACTGTTTAGAGACTTGCTTGAATAAGAAACCTGGAAATGTAGTCTTTCTTAACTTTTGGAGCTCTGTAAAGAAGGATTTGGTTTGATCTCATTAATCAGATAACTGTTCAACAACAAAGGTAGAATCAAAACTTACATTTACTTCTGATGCATTTGGAGGCAGTCTCTGGAATGAATTGTTGTTCATTATCATGGTAAGTAATTTCTGTTCCTGGGAAATAATTTGTCATTTTCAAATCGAAAACAAAACAAAATAGCAAAATCTGCTAACATATTAAACAAACTTTGTAAGTTATTTTAGAGCTTTCTTTGCTTGGCAATCTAGTAAGCACTAATTAAATGGGATTCCCAAGAATACAGAATCTTATTATACCACAATTATCCAATATCTTTAGCCAGCCTTCTTAACTATGTATTCTTCCCTGACTTGGTTGAAGGAACAGTGTAACAAGATGTGTAAACTTTGGAATTAAAAATGACATTATATGTGTGAAAGACCAATAGAAGTGGCATAATGACACACACACTGGTGTCGCTTACAGTGCAAGACATGTTGAATGAAAGGAATCCTGACACAATTCCCAGAGGGGACAATGTACACAATATATAATGGGAACACTGCACCTCAGTTCAGAAATATGGAGAAAACCTGACAGCACTAACAGCTTTGACAGCAGAAGATGTAGCTCCAGTGTATGGCATCTGACCTTTAAGAAAAAATCTGTCTCCCTAGTTATTAAATGCAAAGAATAAAAAGGATTTGTCAGAATGGGGTGACTGAGTCACCATTTCCTTCAGCATGACTAAATCCAGGACAGAACAGGACACAAATATGTGCATATACTGGATTTTCATTTTCTTTCTTCCAAAGTTGGCAAATTACATTGTTACATGGCAGAAAAACATTATACCACAGGAACAGAATATTGAAAAACATTGTAAAATTTCATATACTTTGAAAACAACAGATTGAAATGAGTTTATTTTTTACATGACCCCACTAGTAATTATGTCTTATTCACATAATGGTCTTGTAGACAGTTGGATTCATGGCAATATAACCAATGAATAAGAGAGCTCTTTGTATGGCAGAGGAGAATATCTTCATTGTAACTGAAAGGTCCTGAAAAGATATCTAAGGGCAATAAGACAAATTAATAAAATTATGTACATAAGAAATCATTTTCCTATTTTGTCGTGAATATATAGCAATTGAGATGTTACATGCATGACTTTCAGATGACATTAGATATTCAAGAGTAAGCCACCTCAAAAACAGTTTTGTGTAAAAAAAAGTTCAACTATTACATTGATGCATAAGATATTGGAGCAGCTCAAGAAAGGAAAAAGGAACAGAGAATCAAAGTGAAAAATGAAACATGGACTAAAAAGGAATTGGAATATTTATTTCTCCGTCTCATGGCTTGTTCAACAACCTGCATTCTGTATAAGGCAGGTGGTACTTGCTGCTGTTTTTTCATTCATATAATGAATAAATATCTTCCCTAGAGAAAGTGTCTTCTAGCTTGTCACTTGCTTTGTAATAATCATGTGAAGTTACTTTGACCACTTACATACAGTTTTTAATTACTGAAGTTACTAAAACTGATTTATCTTCTAATGGCCCAATGGGGAAAAAGAAGGAGTTACTGGTGAAAATAACAACTTACAGTCATGAAAAGGAGACATCATTTTGCCGTTCTTTTTGTTCTTCAAATGCAAGGCAGTATTTCAAATAAATAAAAGTAGAATCTATGGGATATAACAGTACTGAAATAAACTAAAAGTTCTCTAACAGGCCTAATTTTAGTTTTCACAGAAATTTTTGTTTTTTTCAGTTGTCAAATACCTTGATACATAAACTAGTTTCTTCCAGAAAAGCTACTGTGATACTGTTTTGAGATTTAATATGCTTGACTTTTGATCCCGTTCTCCTCAATTCTTCTAATAGACTTCACCTAATATAGACTGAACTCAAACTCTACCTATACACTGTCTCCATTCTCCAAGTGGGAATTATTTTGAATTCTAGCACATACACAGACCAAGACAACCAGCCTTTAAAAGGGAATGAAGCTATGGACCACAATCACAACAATCTGCTTTTTAAAAAAAGCCATAAATATTGTTTTTGAAATTAACAACTAAAATGGAATTTTGATTCATAAATCTCTGTGTGTTTTTCTGTCTAAAGATGGATAATCACCTACATTGTTGAAATGTATACACAGTTGCAAGACAATTATTTTTTACCCATAAAAATGCTGGAGGAAAGTTATGCAAGTGCCTGATACTAGTGGAGAAAATGAATGACACGCTGCATTTCCAGAACAATGAGATTTACAGCCTTACTGCCACTTAATTTGCTGAAACTAGAAACAGCATTGCAATGCAAAGTATTAATGCACTAAGATACTCTTGAGACAGTCAACAAATGGGAAAGAAATGGAAAAAAGCATCAGTGTACCCATCACCTACTTATGTAAAAGGGCATATTAATGAGTTTTTGAATTTTCCTGATTTAGAAGACATCCTCATCTTTGTCTGCAAGTACAGCACTTATGGCAGAGACAACCATCTGTATCATCAGTCCTTGTCTGCAGGAATAACTTTTATCAACATTGTAAGCATCCAACATGATTTACAGGAGCTCAACAAACGCTTATAAAGGGTATGAGCATGCTGAATGTGATGCCTCTATGAACATACCTTTAAAGACTGAATTCAAGCTCTACTTTGCGTCATTAAGTATTATGTTGCTTCATATCTTCACCTGATTGTGCATATGGCCTGCCCAATTTGTAGCAATACTCTGACAACGCACCTCACTTACCACTTTTGTTTTCACAGCAAAACACCAGCAGGTTTTCATACTGTCCACTTAAAGGTTTTCAGTCAATGCCTGTACAAGGTATGGCCTGTAGTGATATTAGCTTGGACTAGGAAAAAGATTGTATATTATTTGCAACTATTTATACTCCTCTGTCTCTCTGCAATTTCATTATCCACTTGTTTTGCTTATGTACAGTTGGCATGTGCGCCTGGCTTTCACACAGGATCAACAAGATCAGGAGATAGTCCTGCTCTGGACTCAAGCCTAGCATACAGTGTATAGGGCTAGGATCCTCTTCCTGAGCACTAGCCCAGTAGTAATCCTGGAGGGTGAGAGCCTGAGGATTGGAGAGTTTTTATGAGTGGACCTTTAATTGCAGAGACAAGCCATTTGAAGGTGCTTTGGGAATTTTTGCTGCAAGTTAAGTTGTCTTCTGTCTATATAACCACTGTTTATATAGCACAATACTCAAAGAAATACATGTGGTTTAAAGCTATGTTTTTATACGCAACTATTGTATGATGAGGGTACTTTCACAATATAGGTGGCATATGCAGGGTTTGCTATGTGTGTTTTAAAGATAGTTTAGTTGGACAGGTTTTGAACCTTTCATCTGCATTTAAAAATAAAGATAAAAGGTTGTAAGGTAAAAGGTGTCATTTACCTTTTGGGCTGTATAAAACTGTGTAGTAATGTAGTAAGGAAAGGGTAGCGTGTGTCTATATATATTTCTGATATGAACAAGTTAGTTTGTTGATATATATATAGTTGTGAACTGTGTTCTGTGCCTTTTCCATTCCATATTATAGGTGGAAATTGCCTAATGTTTCCAATTTCCTTTTGAAATTCATACTCAAATTAGAAAGGGAAGAAGGACCCTGAAAGAAAAAAGAACAAAAATATGGTATTGCTTCTTCAATGGCTGAGCTTTTGTTTTAGTCAATGACATATATAACTTCTCAAGCTGAATTATTTTACCATCTTTGAATCAATATTTCACACACAGTGAAACTTCTTTTACACGAACAAATTCATGCATATAAAGAAATAAAAATATTGAATAGCCTTTAATTAGGGAAAAGCTAAAAATCATTGTAGCACACAGCCTAGTGTTACTGGGAGAAGAGGGAACCGAGGTCTAGATTCAAATAGCGAAATTTAGATGTCTTCACTGTGGGTTTTTACATGTGAGTTAGGTCCAATCAATGGAGTCAAGGGAGCCATTCATCTCTCACTAAAGTAGATGCCTACATTTGGCTAACCAATTGATACACTCAATTCCATTGACTGCACTGTTTAGAACTTTATTGCTTATAATGGGAGTGTAGACACCTACCTTAGATGTTAACCTCGACCCTGAAGACATTTGAATTTAGATTTTTTTAATATGAAATTAATAAAGTACTGAACATGTAAAGGCTCTATGATATTACTAGAGTGAACAGATTCATGTGATTAGTAATAATATCCATAGATAGGATATTGACCACTCTAAAGATAGCATCAACTTAAATAACTGATTTAGTCCTTGCAATAACAGAGGAAAATAAATGGAAAGAGAATCACTGTGTGGTAAAGGAGTTTAGTCCTGAGCTTTTTTCATACTCTCTGACCAGATCATCATTTTTCTGCCAAAGTGCAAAGATGCAATCTAGACAGCAAAAGGATTCAGATATAATAAGGATTCAGATAGTCTTCATAAACATAGATTGGCAGGATCTTAAATAATATTTTATTTCAAAATCATGTAGCAAGAACTTTAAAAAACTATCAAAATTGGTCTCTGTTGATAGCACTAAAGGGTGATGTTTTTATTTTCTTTTTGATCCTATGTGATTATTTTTTAGGAATAATTTTGAGACTTGTGTTGATTGGTCTACTTAGAGTCCAAATCTTACTTATGGGAAAATGTACCAGCCACAGTGATGTAAACAAATCTGTCTGTTTCACAGCTAAAAAGTTCATCAGTGAGTTATAAGTACTTTAATTCCTAGATAGAAATATAATCCAATGGATTAGACAACTGAGCTCCTTAGAACATTTTCTGTTTATTCCCCTCTCTGGCTCTAGTGAGTCTCCTTTGCTGCTTCATGCTTCTTGAATTCATGTTTGTTCAACTTTGTGTCAGTAGGAAAACAAATTCTGTTAGAAGGATTTTGCCTAGAATACTCTTTGACCTAATGTTTGGAGCACTCTTCTGGAGTGTGGAAAATGTGATTTCAGTTCCTCTGTGGTTAAACAGAACTGGGAATCAGAGAGAGAGATATTGTCTTAATTTTCTGACATCCATCTCAGCTTCCATTGATTCCCTAAAGATGACTGAAAAGGTTCATCCAGTGGATTATAGAGGATGGATTAGAAGCATAGAATTCAGTCTGTCTAGCAGAGATGCTGGTTCCGTTAAGTTTTTCATGGCTTGTCCCAGAAAGGCAAGCTAGTTAAATGACTGGCATTTTCTTGGAAATATCAGTAAAATACAGAAATCCAGTCCTTATAATACATTTACTTTCTATGCTAGAGACGTCCCTCTCTGTTTCCCTGGGTTTTGTTTGGGTTTTTTTGTAAAAGATTATTTTTAACTCCATTTTATGTGAATATAGAGGTCTCATTATGTTGTTTCACAATCCACATATTATTTATTTTGCTTTGAAAAGATCTCTGACTCAACTATTGCCACCAGGCTCTACCCCACTTGACCCCTACACACTAGCTTTATTTTCTGCATTAGTACTGCATTATGTGGCACCGGTATACTGGGCTTGTCTTTGGATTTTGCCTTATGATATTGCAAAAAGAGCAACATTCTCTGCCCATGTAAAATAAAACAGCTACACTGATGTAGCTGAAGTATTGCCCATTTATATCAGCAGATAATCTGGTCAAATTTTTAGCCATTTGTATCAGAAGATTTATTAAGGAATGGAAGGTTATTGCCTCTTTTGCTTTATCAAAATGCTGAACTAAAACCCCAATATACTTAATAAATACTTTAGTCACTAATTTACCTACACATAGTGTTGGTCTGATCCCTTGAATCCATGAAGAATACCTGCTGGCAATATTCAGCAAAATGGTATTTCCTAATAGAAGGATTTCCCACCAGAGTAGTTTCTCAGTGCTATTGTTCATCATTATGTACAGTCAGCTAATCTGTTGCCACCATCTTTCACATAAAAGGAAATGTTGTATGGTTCTCCCCCTCAGAGACAGTGCTGCGCATCAACAAAGTCTTTATGCTTTCTATAAATTCTTTATGAACATGTGAACAATCACTAAGGATTTCTATTTTATTAAAAAAAAAAACACTAGAATTTTTCTTATATAATGTCATATGAAATATACTCATTGAAATAAGTCAGCATTTAAACTTTAAACTCCCCTTAAACTTAAAGTGGATGTATATTCAGTTGTAGAGAAAATGTTTCTTCTCTTTCCTTAAAATAAAGAAATTAAGCACTATGAAGAAGAAATATTCAGCTTATACCTCATTTTCACACTTATATTCCATTTTTATGGCACTAAATTGTTGAACTTTCAAGTGTGGCTTTGGAATTTGACTCATGAGTATTTGTTATTCTGCTCAGCTTTTGGACAATGTACCTAATCACCACAGTTTTGAATATTTTACTTTTGTGATTAATTGAGGAGAAGAAATGACACAATATATTAATATGATCAAATAATTCATTTGGAAACTGAAAACTGGCTCTTTCAATCTAAAAGACTTTCTATGCTGTGACATGAAAGAATTGCAGGATTAAAGTAACATATAAAACTGGTATTACTTTTTTTTTTTTCCCCTTCACTTCTGGAAGATTTCACATAAACAGATCTTCCTTTGAGTGTTCTAGTACATAAAATGCCTTCCTAATCTTATAAAAATATTCTGAGTGTCTAAGTCAAATGAATTGCATGCATTTTGTATAAATGTTGTGGGTAAAATCCTGACCTAACAGAAAATAGTAACAAAATGTTTTCCTGAATTAAATAAAGCCTACTGAAATCTATTGAAGTTTACTATTACTATTGCTATTGCTATTACTACTATTACTAATGTTACTGTTTTTTGCCATGCAATATTTTGGTGCTAGGTACACAGATTTTCATTGATAATCTCTGAAAATTGAGTCTGATTTCTTGTAGATGCAAGATTCATGCACGATACATTCTAGCTGTAGGCAGGAATACATATTGCTATTTCTCACAGACACTAAACATCATGAAACTACTGATTTTCAAGGATTATCCCTTGTTGTAAATGCTATTTTTACATATTTTTTTATAAAATTTGCAAGTGCAATTCTGTCCTTTGTATTTGCTTATAAACTTGATAAACTTCTATGTCTGTATTTATTTCCCTAATAATCCTGTGAGAGATTCATCCTTTATATGATTTATTTTCCAAAGACTGAAACTACTATTTTCTTGTTCTCCTTTGTGTTTGTATCCTTCTATATAAGCCTTTGACCCACAATATTCTTAGGGATCACTGCCAATATCATGTTTCATAGCTACTACAGAACTGATTTGGGAATCTTTTGAAAAAAATGGAGAGGGACTGATTTTTCCCTCTTTTCAAGTTCACTAAGAAGGCTTTGGGTTTGGTTGTTGTTTGGTTTTTTTGGTGTGTGTTTTTTTTTTTTTTTTGTAATCCTAGTATGTAGGCTGAATATATACTATGAAACATGAGTAACGTTTGTTGGTGTCAGGGGAGATATTTGTGCTCCCTTTAGGCAGCACTTGCCCTTAGGATTAATCACGTTTTTTTTCCTGTGGGACTTACAAGAATGATGCCTGTCCCTGTTAAAGAATGCACAGACACAGAGTAGTAGGCAGTCTCTCTCCTAAAATCTTATTTTAGACAGGCAGTCACAGGCTAATGAAAGGAGGATAACAGAGGCACATAGAGAATATGGTGGTGGGAGAAGTAATGGATGATAATTTATTTGAAGAGAAAGCATTCTTAGGAGGATAATCTAGTGGAAAGAAATAGGAAGTAGGCAGAGATGAAGGATGATAAGCTGAGGTGAATATGCTAAAGAAAGTTCAGCTAAGAAAAATGAAAATGGGGTAGAAGATTTAGAAAAATGCAGACAAAGAAATCTCATTCAAAAACTGCTAATTATTTACATGCCCAAATTTTGCTTCTAAATAGCTGCTTCTACTAGTCTGATATCTTTGTTGGCTTGTCTCTGCTGTCTTGTACCAAGCATAGGACTGAGGAGAAATGTGCCATTTAATGTCTTTACATCTGGGGACAGCTTCCTCCAGTAGTTTGCATCAAGAGAATGTCAAACGGGAGGAGAGTCTCTAGGCAATGAAGCCTTTGGTTTGGTTGCTTGTGCTCTTACCAGTTTCAGCTAGTTCTTTTCTGCAGTCTTTTTCTGTGTCTGCTTTTCCTTATTTGTTGACCTACCCAATGATTATCATTCCAAAATAGCATAGGAATGTTAGGGAATAACATAACATGGAAAGGTGAGCCAGCAACTGCACGTTACCAAAACAAAACCAACCAACCAAGTTATTTTCTGTTTTGTTTCAAGTGGTTTATCAATTTATTTCCAGTGTTATAATAAATCTTTGCTATTTAGTTGTTTCCAAAATATGGCTTTGAGTAAAACTCGTTCAGTGCTGCTTGCACGTAACAGTACTTGAAAAAGTAATAAAGAACAAAGACATACAAAAAACAAGAGATAAAGAAAGATAAATCAGATGACAAAGAAGACAAAGGGAAAGATACCATTTGTTTATCTGTACTTATAACAGTAAGAGCTGTACTTTTTTTTTGACTTATGAATTATTTAATCACATTTAAGTTTTTCTCATTTTGTATTTTTTTTTCTCTGTTGAAAAGATATTCTTCATTTCCGTGTAGAGTTACAAGTAATTAATTTTTGACAAGAAATCAAGTCCACAGTAAAAGAGGCTGAGAGACTTTGCTATTTCTCTCATTTGCATACATTTATTCAGACAAACATTTATAAATTCTGTACTCTACAGAACTAAAACTGGAAGGAAAGCCATAAAGCAAATATAGTTTACTTTATGCAATGAAACATATAAAAGTTGGATCTGAAGAATTGGTTTTCTGACTAAAATCTCTCTCACTAACAAGTCTGATGGTATTGTTTTCTTATTCATTTATAACTCAGTTGTTACCTGTATGAAGGTTGGGTCCTATCAAAGAATACAAAAGGCAAATAAGTTACATCAAACTTATTACATATTACTCTGTCTAATCTCTTCTTCTCATAACAAAATGGTCTCATTCTGTCAACTGCAGTCTTTCATAACCTACCATCAAACAGCATACTGAATTTTATCCTTGATTTGGTAGGGATCTTTTAATTCATCCTTTCCTATCAGAAAACTGTATTGAGGGAACTGATTTGATCTCTTGCTGTTCTTATCTCTGTTGAAAAATTTACAATAATGTTTCATTTTGTGGAAATGATGTTTTCATTTGTAATCTGCAATGAATATTTTATTGTAAGTTAGCATTTTCCTTCAGTGTTTGGGTATCCAGCCACTGTAACATCCATTGATAATACTTAATTGTCAGAAGGACTGATTTACCAAAGCAGGTTTTGGTGATGTTTCTGGGAATTTGGAAGAGTTATTGAACAACAGAAGACAAAGCCTATAGTTTACAGGAGGCTTTTAAGGGTCTCCTGTGGAAAAGATGTTTTAGAAAAATACTGTAAGAATAAAACAGTATCTCTTCCACCACATGTTGCTTTTTAAAAGTCATGCCCATTTTTACATTTATTTAATAATTGAAATAATCTAGGTTTGTGTAACAACTTCACTGTGAGAGCCACAATACTAAAATGAATCAGAAGGCATTGGTATTGCTTTCTTTTCTGTGAAATAGTAAGGGAAATACAGAAATAAACTGACCATGAGTTTTTATGAGGGATTAGGTAGCAAATAAAGTGGGAATTGAAATAAACATTTTTACCAAAGAAACTAAGTTAAGCAAGAACAAAATTACTTCTAAGCTTAAAGACGTCTAATAGTGGAAATGGAATAGGCATCCGAATATGTCATTATTGTTAAGCATATATATTATTCTTCTGTAGTGACAGTTTAGACTGGAACTAGAAATGTGGCTGATAATGATCTGTGTACATAGCATAAATATTTGTCTAGCCTTGGGAACAGCAGATTTATTGGCAATCTCACAAAATTGTCTTTTTCTTGCAGTAAAATTTATTTCCAGGTTTAAAAGGCATGAACAATTTTTTTTGACAAGTTTGTATTCCCACCTTCATAAATGAGACAGTTTATGTTGATTTGAGAAGAATAAATCTATAGTGAAGGGGAAAAAAAAAAAAAAAAAAACCCAAACACACAACTGAAAAGAAATAGCCATCTCTGGGTAAATGTGTCTGCAGACAGAGTTATTTTGATACTGAAGAATACTTTATAGCTAGCATCCAGTTGATCTTTGTACAGGGATACTTGGCTTCTTGCTTCTCAGCTATTTAGGTAATACAAAGAACCTCAATTGTCCTCAAGATTTTTTTTTGGCTTGTGCTTGCATTTGTTCTTTTCTCCTTTTTCTAGACATCATATGGACACTCTGGAATTCCTGGGTACACAGTCACGATGATAAGAAAATGATAACTTTGTATAGCACCGATTATACTGCATACCACTCTACCACTGAGTCTGCTTGGGTAATAGGACAAGAATACGAAAGGATACGTAATTCCAAACATGTTGATATAAATTACAAATGCCACTCCTTTGGCTGTACTGTCCAGTGCAGGATTATGTGAGAGCTCAGAAGATCCTGTATAAAACCTGTCTTATAAATTCTGCTTTTATAACTGTGTAGATACTCATACAGCATTCATGTGTATGTAGTTGCTGTAGAATTTAGCATAAAATAAGTGACTATATTTTACCTAACCTTCCATTTCCGAAATTGTGAGAGTCTGATAGCAATCCCTTACTATTAACTGCAGCACAGAAGGACTAAAGCAAAGGCTCATAACTCAGCCTACATAAAAAATGGGTAGAGTTGTCATTAGGCAGTTTCCATTGACTGACTAAAAAAAGAACCTAGATGATAAGATTCAGCAAGGTCCTTAACCTTGATAATGTTAGATGAAGAGGAATCCTACTCTTAACAGCTTCCCTGAAGTCTCTAAGTTTGGTTAAGCTTCTTTAATACCTTAATATCTTCAGTTGAGCTTAGGTAGCCATGTCATTTTCATCACTACCTACGTCAGTATTTTGAGGCCCACTGTAGAGAAGAGGATTCAGCTCTGAATCCTCTTTGCTCTCTGCTGTGTATGTGTTCAGACTGTACACATAAGAAAAGTCTCATAACCAGAGCAGGATGGTAAAAATCTGAAAGGAAGATGACAATCTAAGACAACATTTCCAACTTGATTTTCACTTGCTATGTTAAAAAAACATTTGAATTCAAATAAAAAAGACTTTCCAAAATTACTTAGACCACATCAAAAATGTATTGAAAGTTTACACTGACTCATGTTTTTCAGTATTCAAGGCAAAAAAATTACTTTCCCAGGGGCTTCAAACTGGCACTGACATTTTAATGTATAAAGTTTAGCTTTTTTCACTCCTGTGTCTTCTGTCGATGGCTGAACAGACATTCAACATATTTAAAGCTTTATATAATGCCACAGAACAGAGCCTTTAAAGCTCTAATTTCATATTTTAAAAGACTACTGTTGTGCTAATTGTGTGGTAACTTTTTATAGATAGATAACTCCTGTAGTCCCTGTGCATAGTTCAGATTACTAGTACTTATGGTCCTTAATTTTTTTATTCAGAGTTTTAAATGAGACTCTCATTGATTTAAATGAAGTTTATCCTGAATCAAAACTGCTACATCTGTTATTGGGGTTTTTTATCCAAACATTCTTGAGTCAATGGGCATCTTCCTATGGACTTGCATGGATTTGGGATTTATGCTGTTGAAAAAGAAGTGTGCCCTTTCAGTTAAGTTTGAGAGAAAGGGGGTCACTTGCAAAGATTTGAATATGAGCACCCAATGTCAAAAGCAAATGTTTTCATTAAAATCCATTTATTTAAAATACAGTTCACTAGCAAATCAAGGACAGAATGACTCTTTGGGAGAGAGGCGTTCAACAGCGCAGCTAAAACACACATACCAAGGTATCATTTTTCTTGGGGGTGGAAGAAGTGGGAAGATTACATAAGGGAGCCAGTTTGAAATCCCTGCTCAGCCTAATTTGGAGAAGAGAGGTAAACTTGGGACTACCCTTTGCCACAACTTCTCAAATACAATGGATAGTAGCTTAGCAACTTCATCTGCCAGTTCCTTCAAGACCTGCGGATGGATCTCCTCAGGTCCCACGGACTTGTGCATCTTCAGGTTCTTTAGATGGTCTCGAACCTGATCTTCTCCTACAGTGGGTGCCTCTTCATTCTCCCCGTCCCTGCCTTTGCCTTCTGCGACTTGGGCGGTGACGCTTGAGCACTTGCCAGTGAAGACTGAGGCAAAAAAGTCATTGACTACCTCCACCTTCTCCATATTCCAGGTAACCAGGTCTCCCATTTCCTTCCGGAGAGGGACCACATTTTCCAGCTGATATCTTTTATTTTCCATTGATATCTTTATATCAGATATAAAATACATCTTATATTTGAGATAATAATATATGTATATATTCTGCATCATTATATCATGATTCCAATATTTCTTTGGAATTTTCATCTAATATTAACTTTTTGGTTTTTATAAAGTTTCAAGGTTGGGTCTTTTTTTAGCAATGTTTTTCATCCTTTAACCCCTATGATCTCATTTACTTACCTATGAAACTTTTTATACTAGCAAAGTTTACTGTGAAAGGAATGTTTTGCTACGGTGCTTCTCCTGAGGTCTGATAGATTTGGTTACTGGTGGAGGAGCCATGACTCTTAACTCTGCCTTTTGGTTTGATAAACAGGCTGCCATCTGGGGGAGTTGTTCCTTCTGTAATATAGATGTGGTTGCAACTGGAGAAGACAGTTTCACATCATTTAGCTTTAGACTAATCAGGGAAATAAGTTAATAGAAAAACCTCTTCTCTAGTTGAAAGTGCATCACAGTCTGGTATTTTTAGATAAAGCCTAGTTTGCTGGCAGATGGTAAACATTAAATTCATAGCAACTGGATTTTGCATTTGGGAAATTATTCCTACAGGATATGCAGTCTGATTTTGTAAACAGTTAAGAATGTGAGTGGGTCCACTGGTTCAGAAGACCTAATCATATGTGCAAAGCTATCCTAGTCCATAAGTATTTGTAAGATAGGGATTTAAGCAGGTTTTCTACCTTACAACAAAAATAAATTAAAAAACCAAACCAAAACCAAAACAAAAACATGTTATCATAGCTGTGTTAGGCTAGGAAGGTTAGGGTAATTCTTCATTTTAACATTTTATTTTGCTTCACACAGGAGGCCTATTAAATCACCAGTGAATCTGTTGTTTGTTTTGGACTCTGTTTTAATTTAATTTCATTCTCATGGCAATGTCCTTCTTACAAACATTGTGAGTCATTTAATAAGTAGGCAAATGCTCAGTTTAAAAGATACAATAGATTAGTCTGTGCTGTTGTCTTAAAATTAAATAACCAGATACGGAAAATTCTGGTTACAAATTCATTCTTTTTTCTCTGTTGTTCATTCCATGACATTTCTCTACATCCCTTGCTTCAACAGATTAGTTAAAATCCATTTTAAGATGCAGATTTGAACCACATTTTTTTAGTGATTTCCACCAGTGATCTAACCAGTTAGTGTCTTTATAATTGAGTCTTATATTTAAATGTAACGATTATTTTTATTTTTTCGGTTCTCTTTCTCAAAGAATCTTTTAGGAAAGCGCTAATTTCTGTGTAAAATCTTTTTATCTTGTTTGTTTACTGCAGTGACAGGAAGAACATATAAATGTGAACATTCATCGAGTAGCAACAATATAATTATGTTGTCTTATATTCATAGCACAGTAGTAACATAGTTAAATTGTGTTACATGGTTTCTATTATTAAAAATTATTAATTTTAAAGGAATATAGGTTCTCTACCAGGCATCAATTTAAACCCTGAATTTCCACTCCCCCCTTCCACCTGAAATATATTACAAACTTAGTCTATGAATTTTTCTCTTTATTTCCCAGAACATTGACTGATTTTATATAAAAAATTGACTCACCATTAGAAGAAAACAATCCTCAGCTACAGTTGTAATAAGTAACACAGAATCCCTATAAAAGACACCAGGAAAACTGGGTTAGCTGTAGCATGCATTCAGAGAAAATCACAGGCAAAGCTAATATCCACTTTGTTATGCAACTTAACACTTTTCATTTTAAATGGAATTACACGTTTGTGTTGCTGTAATGAAAAGGCAACATCTCTCAGATATTCTCAGAGAAGCACAATTTCTTATAGAACTGTTGATTTAATGCTATGGTGGAAAGCAGCTGAAATACCATCCAAAACAAACTGTGCAGGACAAGATGAAGGGACAAATTGTTCCCTGATTGTTGTATAGGTGATCAGAAGTTACCACATGAAAATCACTCTTTTATCACAGAATAACAGCAATACACATTCACAATATTGTGATCACCTGCCTTTGTTTAGGACGTGCAATTCAGGAAGCTGAACTGAATACATTCCAGTGCCTGACCTCTAGTATAATTAATAGTATAAGGGAAGGAAAATTTGGTCAGAAAAAACATAGCTACAAAATAAAATAATTGCATATTAATAGAAAAATTGCATGGAAATAAGGAATTGTTCCTTGCTTGTAAGAAAAGGAGCTTCCACCAATTTATGAAATTAAAATATTTAATCAAAGGGTCAAATCTGATGAGTGGTTTCTTATGCTACTACTTTGCTTAGTGCTGCCAGTTTAATTCTCACACTATAAGGATGTTGTATTCCCCAGTAACTGCTACTGGTGGGTTCATAGTTAGCTATACCATTCACTTGTACACAGGAGCTTATATGTCATTTTTAACGGGTAGGCAGAAATTTAAAATAAGTCATCTCTTAGTCCTAGACTAGGACATAAACTTTAGTTCCCTTCTTTATTGGCAGACTGAAAGATAAAATGTGTCTATTTAAATTGTAATAATATAGCCACACAGCATCTTCAAAGTTGCCTTTCAGTAGGCAAAGGTGTGTTTTGTGAAATAAAATGATTCCTCACTTAAATTTTAAGCTACCAAATCTACTTCTTAATGGGGTTGTATTAATATCATGCACTAACCATTAAACTAAAGTATCTTCATTACTTGTTTTTTAAAAAAACCTGCATGATTTATATCTCATTTGCATTTGACTCACTTTAGCTTATAGCCTTTTCATTGTTCTTATTTTTATTACTTTTCCTTGCTAAATAAGTGAGTTTTTGTGATCAGAAGGGTATTTTTACATTGCAGTTAAGTCATGTCTCAATCGTCTTTTTGCAAAACCTTGGCAGACTGGGGCTCCAAAGTCTAAAGAATAGGATTACTTTCATTAAATGTATATGCCTAAAACATAGTAGATATTTATTATCATTGACATTAAAGGGAGACCTAGAGGACTAACTCAGCTGTCTACCACTGGCCACATCTGAAAGTAGGGGAGATGAATCCTATTGTTTTTTCTCTGTCATTTTCCTGAGTTGCTACATTTTTTTGCTTATCCCTTATTCACAAGATAATCTTTTAAAATAAAAACCTCAGAATGGATTGCAGTGTTCTTAGTAGGGATGAAGTCATCCCCCTTTTCTTACAAACTGTTTCCTCCTTATATATCTAAAGATAGCATCAGTCTATCACACTGGAGTCTTCTCTTCAGTTGCTCTAAAAAATCCCCAACCCCCTAGGGCTTTTTTAGTCATTGATTTGTAGCGTGCTGCCCATTGCTCCTCTCACATTCACATATATTCAGTAGCTATGGCTTCCATTCCTTGTTCCTGTATGAACCTGTGCTTTGCTTTGGATAAAGAATTTTTGTTTGAAGAAGAAAGAACAGAATACTGAGTGGATTTATATCATGCTGCCTGGGTGTTTTATCCTCATTGGATCAGTCATCTGTAAGATTTATTATCAGTGATTTTCTATTTACTATCAGATCTTTGATGAAAACATTCACTTTACAGCATGCTAAGCTTAGGGCTGGGAGCCATGTACTTCTTTATTCTATTGTTAACTCTAAAAGTGGTTTTCTCTGTGTCTTGGTTTTTCAGTTGCTCTGCTCCAGCTTCTTCATTTGTAAAATACAGATAATTATACTTTCTAACTCTCAAAGGCATGGTACCAGCAAAGTATCATGACCTGGCACCAAAAAAAAAAAAAAAAAAGCCATTGGAAAGAGAGAAGAGGTGAAGAGAAAGCAGGAGGGAGTGAGATAAGAGTAATCCTATCACAGAAATTACTGTGTAGGCCTATACTCAACAGACGGTAGTTATGGTGTGGCTAGAGAGCGTTTATACACGCTTGTATGTCTCTCCCATAGCCACCTTTTCCATCAGTCTCTTTTGCAGAATAGCAAAGCAGTAGGGATTCGTGCATTTATTGTACTTATTGCAATACTAATTATCTGGGTGATACCAGAAGAAACACTGACATAGACTTGTAATTTCAGATAAAGTCCCTTGGTATTAACCTCTCAAAAAAGATCTGTGGGGTTTTTTTTTCTCTTTTTAACCCAGATTCATGCTATTTATTCCACTTGATTTGAAAAGAGTCTTAGGTTCTTCAAAATTATGTGTAAACAGGATTTTTTTAAAAATCCAAATTATGAAGTGAGGGAGTTGGGAACCTGGAAGTACACGGGAACGTGAAACCTGACACTTTCAGATTTTCATGTCTCTGTGTAGCTGAAAGTTTCTGCCAAGTGCCATGGATATGACCTAAAGTTTAAGATCTGGGAAGCAATAGATATGGTGCACTAACAAGGAACTAAAAATTCTCAAATCAGCCTATGAAAATTAAAATCCTTGTATCCATCTATCTTCTCACTGGAAAGGAGATTATGTATATTTAGATTTATGCTTAATTTTTTTTTTTTTTTTTAATATATGTGTGTTTGTGTGTTAAATATTTCAGATCAAGCTTCTGTCCAGGAGATTGGGTATTTTCTTGTTCTAATTTTCATTCTCAGACGCTATGCTCTGGTATTAGACAACACAGATAAATATATCCATGCACTGATGATACATCTCTGCAGCTCTTTCTCAGAAGGCTACTAAGGTGTTGAAAAATCTTGGGTAAAAATAGAGAAAAAAAAGAAAAACTCTGAATGGGCTCAGTGACCCACTTCTTACAAAAATATTTGGTGACCTGCCATGAAATAATTAGAGAATGAAAAAAGCACCATAACAATTCTGCATCCTGTTGGGAGCTCTGATATCTTCAGTAAGAATATTGGTACAAAGACGTGTTGTCGCAAATAGACAAATAGTGCTTGTGAGTCATTGCTTTGATCCCAAAGTAGCATGCAAGCAAAATTGTCTCTTTACGTAATGCAACAAATTCAACAAATGGTGACAAACAACTCACCAACTCACATAAAAGACCACTCACAATATCCAGGCTGCTTTAAAAGTTCCCCTGATTGTTAGGCAAATACCAATTACCACTAGCTGTTTCACCACTACACATGTATTCTGTATATGTTTGCAATGCAAAAGCAAAGCCCTCTCTCTATCTTACAGACGTAAGGATCTAAAACAGAGGGCTTTCTAAAAGTACTCAACAAGTTCTTTTTTTTTTTTGAATATTCTATAGTAAGCAGAGCTGGAAATTATTTCTGGAGAGATTATTTTATATGTTTGCAGAGATGTTGAGATGTTTGTTTGGCAGCCCTGCCTTTCAGTTACTTGTACTTGATTAGATGCTAAACTCAGACACTATCTCCATGGGCCTTGGAGATGTCTGACTCCACAGTTAGGGTGTATTCTACAAAAATAAAGTGTTTAAGTTAGTAGTGCAGTCGATGGAGAAAGACAGGCAGGTCTGAAGACCTTAAGAAAGACTGACTTTTTCTAATACAGGTTTCTCCTAAGTTAAGACAAAGCAACCACCCTAGGTTGAAAGGAGACACCACTGGGAGCCTTCCCCTTAGGAACCAGTCTGACGTGCATTTAGGAGCAGGCAGTGTACCGAAAGAGCTATTTCTCACCTTACCCTGGTAGTATTACCCAAGATGTGGGAAACCTATTTTATAGACTTACTCAGCCCTGAAGGAGATATTCCAAGTGATGATAGACTCTGATCTTTCTGGTAAACTGGGTAACTATTCAGACAGGCTAGAAAAATCATGGAGCCATAAGATGAAGAGGCAAAAGGAAGCTGTGTGCATTTAGAGCAGGGAACATGGTGAGAATCTATGTAATTTTTTTTTTTTTATATATTTAATTTGTGTTACTGTTTAAATTCCCATGGGAAAAAAACAACAAACAAAACCAAAGCAGCAACCACAGTCCAGAGGGTAGGTTCTGCAACCTTCTCCCAGCTTATCAATTTGTTTTTCTTACATTTCCTTTTCTAGCAATAAATACTACTCGATGGATTGAAGTCTTTGACAAAAGGCAGATTTTTTTTTTTAGTTGTTACTTAATGAACACTAAATATACACACACACACACACATATGTATATAAAAATTCCACTGAAGACCATTATGTATAGAAAACATACATAGGGCAAAAAAGTAGAGCTCAAATTAAAAACAAGAAAAGGAATTACAATTTCTGCATAATAACAGTAAGAAGTTATGGAGTTCTGCAAACACATATTGGAAATAATGTATTCTTCTATTATTTTTTATTTTATGATGACCATTTTGAATGAGAACAGACTTATAGAAACAGTATTTCTTTAAAATTGTCCCATGATGTAAGCTGGAAAATACAACTTAAGATAATCTTATGGGTTTTTCAGGAAAGATACTTTGCATCATATTTACATCCAAATAAAACTGGAGCAGTAAGTAAAGCTAGGAATGTTGAATGCCATAGCTTATCCACCTCTTTGTGTCAGCAATCTAGTGAATGGGCACAATAATCCATTTACAAAATTAGCTGGTAAAATGCTTTGAATGTAAAAGAAAGACCATAAAATCCTGCTAGATTTGTAGGTATCTTCAGTAAGAATGTTTTTATTGTGACAATATATGAAGGTAACAAAAAAGGGCGAAGAAGGGTAAAGAAAATAGTAGAATAAAGAATAATTTTCATCTGTGATTGCTTTGTTTGCTCATATGTATTAGTTATATAAAGTAGCTTTCTCTTCTGTATGTAGGCAACAAAAAATTGTTCCGTTTTAATAGTAAAGTATGAGATTAAATAATCATTTTAATAGGTACATACTGCAAAAAGAAATAAATGACTGGTTTACCCTTCTGTTAAGGGTAAAAAGAAGCAAAAAATATATTTTTAAATAAAAGGTCAATGGTAATTAGATTTACTAAAAACTTTCAACAAATTACAAGAATAAATATGAAAATGTCCTTTAATTTTGTCTCTAATAGCATAGTCTTATGCTTTTAGACTTTTGTACGAGGTTACCCTCACTTTTGCTTCTCTTAATTGGGAAGAATAATTTCATTCCTATCAGTGCTGTATGTAGACAGATCAGAAATAGCTGCTTCTGGGGATCCAAATATGAAAACAAATTCACAACTTTTTTTCCCCAGATTATTTAATACTTAACACTTTATTGTCAGTATTCTTTACAAATGGGATAGAGTGGAGGGGGAAAAAAAAGTTCTCTCTAGTCATTCCTAGATATTCTTCCTTCTGCTGAGCAATAATCTAGGGACAGTAACATGCAGTGAAAGTGCTTTTAGTGTGGTTAATGGTAACTTTTTTTGTTAATTTTCAGAGGACTGAGAGTCTCTTAATTTTAGGATTATGTTCTTGAATGCATGACAATAAGGAGAAATAAGAAGTATGAAGATGGTTTTGTGCAAACACTTTTCCTCTCTTTTCTTCAAGCTTATGGATTCCTGGAACCAAAGGATAGGAGCAACCAATAATCTCTGCCTTTCTGTAGAAACCAGCACAAAAAGCTTAGCCAAAACGCAGAATGTGAACTCCTCGTCTTCAGAACTGGTTTCTAAAGAAACAATTATTTCTATTACATTCTTTGGTTGAAAATAACAAATAGAAAATTATCATTTTTATAGTACTGTTTTGAAACATTCAAAACATGAGTATTGAACATACAGGATTGAAACAACAAAGTCCATGCACTCAACATTTACATTTCATAAAATAAGAGGTATTTGTGCAAATCCAGAAGCAGTTTCAGCTTTTCTGTATATTTAATACATCTTTTAGGACTTTCTGTCTTAATCTTTTACTATCTTAAAAAATCTGAAGGCATCAGATTGGTTCCAGGAAATAAATATTTTGGGGTTTATAACCAAATTTAATCAAAGCTTTTCAGGCTTCTCAAATACATTTTCTGCTATGGACAATCATTTCAGAAGATCTGACTTTATCTCACCTGAGTAACCAACCTAAATTCTGGAAATGGTCATACTACCCTTTATAAAATACTACTTTATTTTCTTTTGCTGCAGACAGATTTCTTTCTTCATCATTTATGTCTGGTACTGTTGGGTGACAATTATCATGTTCTCACAACTATTTTGCTAGATTTTGAGTCCTACAACTTCTTAACTTTGCTTGTTTTGTAGACGATCTGAGTGAACACATTGGGGAGATTTTGATAGCATGTTTCATTTTTTGTAAAAGAAGTGGTACTACAGATTAGGATGTGAAATACCATAGATTTGAGAAGCATGTTAACTGCTGTCACAACCTTGCCTAGCCCCCACAGGCGGCAGCAGTCTTTCCAGCCATCCTTCTGACCTGCACTGCTTCCCAAGAGGAATCTCTGTAATTTCCATCTTCCTCCTAGTTTCTTTAGAGAGCAGTAAGTGATCACCTCCTTCCCTGCTCTTTCAACACCACTTTGTTGGATTGGAAGATGAGTCCTGTCTGATACAATTCTGTGGGCACTCCCCTTGCTTGCCCCTGGTGGCACTATCAGGAGGTGCCGAGGTTGTGCTTGCTGTGCCCTTAGATATTAGTCCCATCAACTCCTCCTCTTGTCGGTGTGAAGAGTGATTCCTTCAGTGGCAGTTCAGAGCAGGAGTGCAATTCAGTGTTTTAATTTGCCCTCTAGAAGAGGTGTGGTTTTTTCTCACTCTCCCCCCAATAACTATAGAAGATTTTATGAAGATTAATCTTCCTTTGCAAAAATTTGCCCCCGTGAATAGGAACCTCCTACTACCTATATCTCTGTCTGAGAAGCCAAATTCTCAATATTGTTGTCAATATTTTCTTGCAACTGAACAAGGATTTGTGTTATTCTGTTTTTGAAATGTGTTGTTTTGAGTAAAACGGCAATGTGCATTGGGGAGAGGAGGGGGAAGGCATCCCCAAAAATCACCTCTGAGAGTAGGGGATTGTCACTGCACAATTTCCAGTGGTCTCTCAGAAATCAACAAAACTGAATCCATCCTGAAGAAAAAATGAAGAGATAGAGCATAATTTGGAGATATTTAGAAACCCCAGAATGTGTTCTAAAGCCAATTCTAGTTCAATTTCTTTATTCCAGTATTTCTAGCTCTCTTACATGGTATTAAAATCACTACATGGATACATAAACATAAACAGTGTAATGAGTAAAACCACCAGGCTGAACAAAGTAAGTTTATCCTGAGATTGATAAAAAAAGATTTTTAAAACTAGATAATAATAATTCATTATTGTTAGCCTGTGTAATGATTTAGTGCTATAAAGCATATATTATTAATTAGAGAAGTAAGCACAGAAAAAGCACCAAAACCCAAGACCAAGTACAAATATACTAGTGGGGAAAATCCCACATTACCTGGAAGATTAAATTAAACAAATCTAATTGTCATTTCCTTTTCTAAATTATGAATGTAATAATTGAAAATCTAATTTCTCCCTAGGGCCCAGAGTAATTCTATTAGGAAGCCATTATATACCACTTAAAAGAAGGAAGTTTATGTGATGCCTATGAAATGATGGTTATTGTAGCATGAATTCAGCTACCAACAGGTGACTTTTATATTAAAAAGTCCAAAATTTACATGTTGGTTCTTTCATCTTATTTTTAATGGTACCTTTGCCTCATCTGTTATTACAACTTTAATAAGGACAAAAAATCAAAGAAAAGCACCAAGGACAAGAATAATTAGATACAAAGACGAAAATACTGCCAGATAAGTAAAAAGTGAACAATGAGTAGGACAATCTGTCATCAGGACAACATGTCATAGAAGAGTTGACTTAAAAAGTCCCTTTCCCCCTCTAATTTATTTTTATGGTTATATTATTATTTATATATTATATTTTTATGGTCATATATTTGTGATTTATGCTTATATATAGTATGATTGAGAATAAGCCTAACTGAATACCGTGTAAAATCTTCAAAGTGATACTTGATTTAAAACTAGGAACTGCAAAATTGAATGAGGAGTATATATAACTTCTAAATCATCAGATATTGGTCAAGACTGGTACAAAATAACAAAAATATTTCACCTGTTATGATAATGTGGTAGGGCAAGACTGATCATGACCTTCCAAATTTATTCAGCACTTTATAGAAATCTTATTAAATAATGTGTTAAAACAAAGAAGCAACTCCATGTTTTCATTGTTTTGAGCATAACATATTATTATCTTCAAATATCTTTTTTTTTTCAAGTTGAAAAAATGCCTCAGATTACCAAAAAAGGCCATCTAATTTATGACTCCACTTTATGAAACTTGTTTGGCAAACATCGTAGTTATAGGTATTTAGCTTGATGTTTCTCTACGAATGCTCTAACTTAGAATTGTCAAAGTATACTTTAAAATACTTAGAATCTCTGTGTGTAAATGTTTGGATTACTGAGGCTATGGAAGTTCCTTAGAAACACTAATTCAGAATATTCCATGTGCTTGTATGTGCAGCAGAATTGATTTGGTTCACTTTGTTAGAACTGTGAATGTTGAGGCACATTATTTAAATCAATTTATTTCTCACAGGGGATTAATGATGTGCAAAACCAATCTGAGAATCTATTTTAATATATTCTGTGGACTTCAGTGTCAAAGACTTAGGAAAGATAGTTTTGTCAAAAACTTCTTTAAAAAAAAAGAAATTAAATTTGCATATAGGACTTTTTCCTATCAGCAGAAATTATAAAAAAAAAAAAAAAAAAAAAAAAAAAAGAAAGTATATTACTAGGAGTTCTAGAGATCTGTTCATGTTATTCCTGAAATATTACCTTATCTTATTCAAGTCTTCTAAAGCTCTGTTTTGAATAGCAGATGGAGACAGAAGTGCATGAACACTTTTATCTTTCAAAAAGTTTCATTTTAGCCATTTCTGAAGCTGCTTAGTAGACCACTCAGCACAGGCAACATGTATGAGAGATGTGAGGGATGGGAGATGCAGTGGCAATGTTGCTCTCATCTGTGGCTTCTGGCATTGGGGTGGTTCCTGAGGACCCTGTAAATCAGTGAAAGAATGAAGTTTAAGCTTTATCACAGCCTAGTTAGCCCACCTATCACTGCAAGGTCATATGGTCTAACTTTGGGATTCAGAGACCTAAGACATCCTTACATGCTAACCAGACTTGTGGTGAAAAAGATAAAGTACACCCACATGCGGTACTCCCGGACACTGCCATTTTGGTAAATTCAGCAACAGAACTCATAACCTTTGCAGTCTTGCTTACCAATTAGCTTTGATTAAACACAAAGTAAGCTTAACTATTTACTGAGCATGTTAAGAAGGAACAAAAATTAGAACACCAGAAGATATTTTATTTTTCTTCAAGCCTTTCTTAAAAACTGACGCCAAAGGAAATTTGGTGTTGGCATATGCCAATATCCTCTAGCATAAAAAAAAAGATACATGTTCTATGTAATCTACTGCTTTAATACATCATGGTTTTGTTTAATTGTGATATTTTGCCCGCATCCACTGACAGGGTTCTTCAGCAGGCATTTTAGATGTTGCATATGAAATTTCATTTTAAGGGAGCACAAAAAAAACTAGTGGATGAAGATAAAGAATTATGAATAATTTACTCTGATTGAAAACCATTTGTGCTATGCGTTTCTCAAAGGGACCTGTATAGTATAATTATTAATCATTTTTAGAAGATATATACAGAGTATGTAGCATAAAAAGACTTTTAATTATAGTCTCACTTTTCAACTTTATTTTTGGCTCCCAGGAATTTTATTAAGGGTTTGTTAGTGATTAGTCACTACCAGACTAGTGAGTGGTAAGGTTCATTTCCCCCCAGTCTCTTTCCTTAGTGCTTTGTCAAGGAGCTAAGCATTTTTGAAATTATTAAGGATGTTACGAATTCTAGTCAAATATTATCAACAGAACTGATTTGTCTAATTTCTCAGAAAATCCTACTGCACGTTACATGAGCTTTCAGAACAGCATGCTACTTAGTTTATAGGTTATTGACACAATACTTCGTAATGGTATGCACCACAAATAAATAAGGCAAGGGCATTACCAGTTTTTTTCAATAAAGAAGTCAGAATGTAATGAGCTTCT
>NW_009234113.1:15810-22419 GCF_000690835.1 Fulmarus glacialis | reverse complement strand
TCATTTTTAACAATTCACTGTTAACTTAAAAATATGTACTCATGGTCTGATAATTTAAAAACCCACCGCACTCCACATCACGAAAATTTCAACTCTTATGCAAGCCTAAACATAGCATTATTTATAATTCAAAAGAAAGGTTTATTAATTTTATTTCACTTACTAGTAGAAATTTTTTGGAAATTAAAATCACAATAGAAGGTAGAGAAATATTATTTGTGCAGAGTCAATTTAGCTTTTCTTTCAGTACCGTATGTGCTTGTTTTCTGTGCTTATCAACAACAAGCATTTTGCTTCACCAGTGTTCAAAGTATGTTTTTGAAGGCAATGTCTTGAATTGATCCGTAACTAATTGATGGCTCCCGCACAGGGCACTGATGAGTGTCCAGGCTTCAAGCCAGACAAATATTGCCAACACAAAATCTCTTTCCTGAAAGAAGAAGGGTCAACTTGGATGCTTTTTTCATCATAAACTGGAACTGATGCAGTAGCTTTTGCCTTTCAAATGCTGCTGAGTGAGTAATAGCTGGTGCATTGGGCCAGATACAGTTGTTGTATTCCAGTTCTGTGCTTGTAAGCATGCTCTTCTTCTGTAAGCATAAGAAAGGAAGCAGCAGCAGCCACAAATAACTGAACTGAAGTTTGTGGACACACAATGAGATGCTCTGTTTGTGACCAATGTCCTTCTCTCAAGTTAATGGTTAAAAAGAACTTGTTCTTTAAGTGTATATATTTGCTATTGTTATAGATGGCAATACAGTTATTCTTCCTTAAAGCCCTAAACTTTGAAACAAAACATTATGGGGAAAAAAAAAAAATCTAACTGGAAAATGAGGAGTTTGTTCTTTTTATCTGCTTAGTTACATAGTTATTTCCATTCTCACTAAAAAAGGATTACTTTAATTTTAATAGGCTTTTAATTCTGAAGCTAGTATTCTGTATTCTAGATGTACGATATTTTGCTGTCTGTTAATATTTCTAGCTAAAAAAAAGAAGGAAAAAAGCACAGTTAATTTTCAGTTTTATAGTCTAAGCTGTCTCAATGTTATTCACTGTTCTCTAGTTTAGGGGAATAGAGTTTATACCTGAGAACAGGAAGCAACACAACCCAATGATGTAACTCATTGTGTCTGCTTCTTGCAACTGAGAATGGTCTTTAAGAGGATAAGAGAGTTGTCCATGGAGCAGAAGACAAATGAGACCATTGCTGATGATCATTTGTGTCGTGGTTTAACCTGGCAGGCAGCCAAACCCCACGCAGCCGCTCGCTCATTTTCCTCCTCCCCCGGTGGGACGGGGAGAGAATCGGAAGTGTAAGAGTGAGAAAAACTCGTGGGTTGAGATAAAGACAGTTTTAGAGAACAGAAAATAGAAAATAATAAGAACAATGATAATTATAGAAGATACAAAATGAGTGATGCACAATGCAATTGCTAACCATCTGCGCTGATCAATAACCAAGTAGCAATCACTACTTCCTGGATCATGCCTACCATTCATATACTGAGCATGACGTCACATGGTATGGAATACCCCGTTGGCCAGCTGGGCCAGCTGTCCCGGCTATGCTCCCTCCTCCCAGCCTCTGCTTGGTAGAGCATGGAAGCTGTCCTTGACAGGGTACTTAGCAGCAACTGAAAACATCAGTTGTGATTCTTCTCATAAAAAACCCAAAACACAGCACTAGCAAGAAATTTAACTCTACCCCAGCCGAAACCAGGACAACTTGTTAACCATCGTCCTCTTCCAAGTGGTCAGTTCTCATAAGAAGTCTGCCATTTGAAATCAGATAGCCCTTTACAATAGAGTTAAATTATATTATAGATACATATCTTTCTATATATAACAGATTTAAATTAAATTATAATAGATTTTAAATTATGTCAGGCTACCTATTAGGAAAATATTTTTTATTAGATGCTGCTTCCTTGCATTGTCCTACTTTTTGCATTTAAAAGTGCTTACCTCTGCAAGTAGTCCATTCGGACTAAACAAATTTATTTTCTTTTTTTTTCTTTTTTTCCCTTTTTTTTTTTTTTCTTTTTTTTTTATGATGTGTCTTGTGTGGTATATTAGTTGTTCAATATGTGTTACTTCTCTGCTTTCTGATATTTTGCTGCATTCATTCTTCCAACTATGCATGCAGCCTTAAGCTCAAAGTGAGATGCACAAGAAAAATGTGAACAGAGGCACAAAAATTCAGCTTCCTTTGAAGGACATGCATTGTGGCTTGGGGACAAGATCATAACTGACCTTTGTTTTCCTGTTGATAGTGGGGCCACTCTCCTATCAGATCAGCTCACTGGAAGTCACAATTTGTGCCAGGTACCTGCATGTCACTGAGATATTTTTGAGGCATTTTTGATCACTGAAGATTTTTCCCGTATCATCCGTTCTGCACGTTCATGGAGGATGAATGGTGCTGGTCTGTAAATGCCTAGGACAGTGTTAAGGGTGTTAGAGACACAGCTGCAAAAGGCCATAATTAGTCCCAAACTGGAGTGACCCTTGGCACTTTTTTTTTGTTCTGCATGACTCTTTTCCCATTATAGGGCCAATGCAGAGAATGAGCATTATCCTACTTCCATTTCTTTGCCATCCATTGAATCCTTACACTCAGCTCGTCTCGCTGCAAGAAGCTCTATGAGCTGGATGTTACCTGTAGCATATCTGTTGCATCAGTATGCATCTGCCTTGACTTCACTGAATTCACAGAATCAAGGTCGCTTTGCTATGTTTATTAGATAACGTAAACAGTGTTATTTTAGTTATTCAGTTATTTAGTTTATTTATTTACAGAATCATACAATTCCAAGTGTCTTTCCGTTGGAGGTAGTGGGCATGTTCTAATTAATGTTTCAGGTCAAACAAGTTGAGTGAAAAGGATTGTAGGCAATGGGAATAATGCACTCTGATTGGCATGCTAATGGCCCTTATCTAATGTGTACAAAATGCTAATTCTATGCAAAATCTCATTTTCTAATAATTTCATTCACTGAAGGCAAAGTGATTAGTTTTGGTGCTGCTAGTTGCCATCCAGTTCTTACATAAGACAGCAAAGAACAGTATTCTTACTAGAGAAAAGGTGACTATGGCATAAGAAAATAAAACTGGAAGTCAGAAGATATGTGTCAGTGCTGGTGACTACTTCCTAAACTGCCAACAGGATTCACTGGAGGCCCACTTTACTTTTAATTTGGTTGAATACTAAACGGAATATTTGGCTTAAGAGGACACCTGCCTTTTTTCAGAGGTAATAGTACCATTATACTAACAGCCTGTTGACCAGTAGAGAAGTTTATGTTTCGGTGAGCTTCTTTACAGTTCAATAGAAACTTATGGGTTTAGAGTGCAGCTTTATATCTCTTAAAACTAGCATTATATAAAAACAACAGAAACTGTTGGGTTACTTTGTTTTAAATACTAAACAAGAAATAACCCAATTAACTTCTTAATGTTATGAGCCCTTAATTCTCATTTACACAGCAACTAGTAAGAACTTGGTTTTTGACACCAGTACATTAATGTAATAATATTGTCTCCTTGGTCACTTGGTGTTTTTCCCAGCAAGAAAAAATTACGCCTAATCTCCTATAACCCTTTTATTTGAAAGATTCCAATCTTTTGAAGCTGATAATTAAAGATAAAAATCCCCTTGCTGTTTTTACAGCTGGTTGCCATTTATGTCATGCAGGTTAACTTCCCTGTCATTTGTAGGGGTAAACGTGATGTCTTTGCTTGTAGTTAAAATATGTAACTTTTTTTTCTGTGTCCTATTAGGTTTTCTCTATTATTGATGACCAGCTAAAAATGTTGTCTATTCATCATGATATTGATCATTTAGTTGAAAAAAATCAAAAGTATATTAATTTAGTCTTAGTTTCATGTAGGTTTCATCTGTATTTTATAATAATAATTAAAAAATTATTTCCAGTTTTCATAGAGATACATCACACCTCTTCTTGATGAAGTAGGCACTTCTAAAAAGCAACCAGATGCTTTAGAAGTGGACATCTGTGCCACAACTGTGGAATAATGTACTGGGCCTAGCTGGGATGGAGTTAAATTTCTTCAGAGCAGCCCATATGATGCTGTGTTTTGGTTTTATGGCTAAAACAGTGTTGATAACACACCAATGTTTTGGCTATTGCTGAACAGTGCTTGCACAGAGCCAAGGCTCTTTATTTTTCCCACTCTACCCCAAAGCCAGTAGGCTGGAGGTGGGCAAGAGGTTGGGAGGGTGAGCAAGAGTCAGGACAGCTGATTCAAACTGGCCAAGGGGATATCCCATGCCGTATAACATCATGCTGAGAGGACATAACATCAGAGGAAGAAGTGGGGTGGGTTTGGCTTCCAAGTAGCTGTTGTTCAGATATTGGCTAGGCATCGGTCTGCCTGTGGGAAGTGGCAAGTGGTGTCCTTTCCTTCAGTTGTTTTTTTATCTTTCATTCACTTATTACACTGTCTTAATCTCAACCCACAAGTTTTCTTGTATTTGTTCTTCGCATTTTCTCTTTGTGTGTTTCTGGTGCGGGGGGTGACTGTATGAGCAGCTTTGTGGGTGTTTGGCTGCTGGCCAGGGTCAACACACCACAAAAAAGTAGTGTCTCATTCAACTGTTTTTCTGTACTGATAGTGCATTTCTCTTGTTAAATGCCTTTGGATTTGATGATCTAGATCAGTGATTAGAGAATATTTTCAAAGCATAGGCTGATTGAGTACACCAGGTATTTGTCAGTCTCTTCTCCAATCCACACAACTTTTTTTTTTTTTTTTTTTCCTGGCAATGACATTCTTAAAACGATTGATTTTAGCTTGTTTTGGTTTGGTTTTAATCAGGCTGTTTATAATGCATTCAACAACAATCTTTTTATTGGACCTGCTGTTTTGTTGATTATATTTTGTGTAATGGCAGGTTTAACTTGTGAATATTTGGATAAACAGTAAGTAAGAAGACAATAGATCAATGAATGTATTCTGCAATGTTTGTTGCTGTAATCTTTATTATTTTTTTTAAAATCTATATTCATAACAATTGGTAAAAGCTTCTTCAGTGATACTTCATATAGAGTTATGTGCTACTCATCATGAATAATGACAATAGAATTGAATGTTGAGAATGTCTTCAATCTCTAATGCTTTAGATAACATTCATTAGCCTAACCTCATTGCACAGTAGTTTCCCAGCATTTTACAATGAACAAGGCAAATTTAAAAGCAGTTAAGGTGTCATGTACAAATTTCAATTGGATTCATTAAAACTCTTTCATTGTAGAATACCATAATGGCTTAACTGAAGAAAACTTGTTGACCTTCCTAGTGCTCTGATAAATTTATGCTCTCTAAGGAGCTTTTCACTGTTTAGAAATGTGTATAAAAATAGGTTTTAAATCTTGTTAAAATGCATCTTATTGTCTTTTCTCATTCTTTTCCCCTTAAGTGTTCTTATAAACATATGCTATCCAGGACATTTTCTAAAGACTTTTATGTATTTAAGACTAGATATTCTCCTGAATTGTAAAGAACACACTTTAGATTTCAGTACTGAAGCAATACAGAAACAAATAATGGTATTCTCACTTCACCCTCTCTCTGACCTATTCTTTTGTACTGCATGTGGTAATAAGATGTTCTTTCTAGACAAGCAGATTTAGGTTTTGTCTTCACAACAGAAGCAATTTAAAAGAATCCATCAAGGTAGAATCATAAGAGACTGCTTTCTTGCTTAAGCCTGAGTTAGAAAATTGGATTAAAGACATCACTATCCTTTATATTTTAACATAATTCTGTTAATTCATATAAAAACTGTAAGCCGAGTTGTCTTCACTACATTTTTCTCTTCACTTATCCTATCTTGAGTTAAAATTTAAATGAGTGTTATCTGGAGCTGGGTAGGGTAAATAGCCATAGCAGGCAGAAATTTCTTTCTGTGACCACTACTTTAGAATAGCAGGGCATACTACTGCTTGAGTTGCTGAATATTAACAAATTTGCTTTGACAGTAGCACCTGCAAATTTCAAACCATTTTGCAAGTGAAGGAAAAGCATTATTGTTTTGTTTTCAGAACAAAGAAGTATCTGTGTAACATTATTTCTGCACACACCCATGTATGGCCACTCCACAGTCCTCTCAATTGTCTTAGTCACTAGATAGTTGTCTCAGACTCTCTGCACAGAGTGAGTCTGTGCAGCAGTGATGCTTGCTTAACTTTTCATGGGCCATTCATGCTGCAGAAAAAATTCAGTAATGCTTTTCTTCCTGCTAAATGTGTGCCAAGGACATCATCACTCATATCCCACCATCTTTGCAGTAAAGTTTAAATGGTACTGTTAAAGTAATGTATAGAGTCAAAACAAAAAGGAATATACAGTTATATTGATTCCAACCAAAACATAATCTAGGCAAGCACCCTGCCTCCAAACACTGTTGGGGCTGTTTGGGGACGGTTAGGGAAGGGTAAGCATAGGACAAACTTATATGATAATTCCCTCTAATACTCATCTATCCTCCAACTATTTATATCTCAGGAACTGCTTGAACCACCTGTGGTCTCTATGTACTCAGTAATCCCCGATGGATTTCACTTCACATTTGAACACTTTAACATT
>NW_009234113.1:7279-15779 GCF_000690835.1 Fulmarus glacialis | reverse complement strand
TCAGCAGGTACACTTTTACAGTGGTAAATGTGATGTGTACAGACAAAAGCTATTAGAAAATATGAAGGCTTTGCTATATGCTTGCCGTTTGCTCTTTGCTTTAAAAAAGCCCTACTCTGGCATTTCACAAATGAAAGCAGAAAAGACATGATTATGCTTCAAAGCATAGTCTCTCGTATCTTATTTATATTTTTTATGTCATATTTCCAATCAGATGCTGTACAAATCAATCTTTGTGAGAATTTTGCCTAACAAACAAATTGCAGCAGGCTATACAGTCTGGGCAGCAGTCGAGGCATAAAGACAAAAGAAATGTGACGCCAGACAATACAGCAGAGACTTAAAAAGGAGGAGACAAATAGATTAAAATGCACTAGCTTTTTGATTTTGTACAGAATTCCTGTTGATTAATGTCTTGTTGTGATATCTTATTAAGTTTGGCATTAGTTTTTATGTAAGGGCTATGTCTCAGAAATTAAACATTTTGTTTTTAAGAAAACCTGTGAAGGGCAGAAGAGGAAGAAAAAGTACTTCATTTGCAGTGAAGAGTGTACCTCATTTCAAGATGCACTTTTAAAATTGATTGTAGTATCTACTAAAATATATGATAGAATGAGGTTTAATCTTTCGTTATTTATATATTTTCCCCTTAAATGAGAAAAGAAATCAAATATAACTGGTTAATTTTCTGCTTTGTGGTCTTACTTAAATCTTAAAGTCAGTGCAATTTACCAGTACCAAATTGTATTTGTAAATTTTGATACTATTTTGAACCAGTAAGAAAATATGGTTTTCACACACCAAATCAACCTTGTCTGTTTCCACTGGAAGATTTTATACTATCAACTGCAGTATAAATTTAGAACAAAAAACACCTGTCCTAAGAGTTACTAGAGTAGTGCAAAATGTTCTTCCCTGAGAAAAGGAAATATTTTTTTATTTGTTTGTTTGTTACTATTGAAAAAAGTTACTGAAGTACCCTAACTGCAGAAAATCACAACAGGGGAATCTATTGCATTTGTACTTTCCCTAGCTTCCCCTTAAGTTTCTGATGACTTATAATCTATTACAAACTGGCATGGACTACAGAGAACAATGTTTGCACCCATGAGACTATGCATATCAAATGGAAAATTTTAAGATTAGAATTAAATGAGCATACAGAAGCTCGTATTTAAACTGAGAATGTTAAAGAAAAGAAGTAAATATTTTTGAAATATATAATGTAGTACAAGTGGTTTTGATTGCTGTTACCACTGTTCCACTCTTCATGTAGAGCAGGCAACTTACTTCCATCACACATGCCTTTATTATACAAGCTTTCCTTTACTCCTGATATTGTTATAAGAATTCAGATGTCATTGCTAACCAATGTGGAAGGGATAAGTAAGGAAGCAGTAGAAAAAAAATCTGAAAGCAGAAGTGTAGCTCAGTGTCTAGTCTCCTGCTTTCACTGCTTTGGGAGCAAACAAACAGAAAAGAGAAAGAAAGAAAAGAAAAAAAAGAAAGAGAACGAGAAAGAGAAAGTAAGTAAGAAAGAAATAGAGAAAAAGAAAAAGAAGAAAGAAAGAGAAAGAGAAAGAGAGAGTAAAGAAAAGGCACAAAGCAATGGAGGAACACTCACAGTTGAAATTTAGGCTTTCAGCCAGCCATCAAATTGATTTGGTATGGATTAGGCCTAGGAGGCAAAATATGAAGATAAAGAATGGGCTTTTCCTGCAGTGATGTAATACTGGATATTACTGTGTGGGAAATGGCAAAGGAAAGTTGACACAGTATTTTAGTTTTTGAATAATTTAAAAAGAATGAGAAATCAGTATATAGGAATAAAATAAATGCAAATTGCTACAAGATTGCAGTTATCTTGGTGATTGTATTTTATCTATAAAACTGACGCCATAGTTCTCAGGTCATAATTTACTGTATTTAACGTAATGGTGGTGGGTTTCTTTTTTTCTTTGTCTTTATTTTTTCCTAAGTGCATGTATTTTAATTATTTTTTCTGCTCTTTTTAAACTGTATTTAGTATTCATGCCAATGGCTAGGTTAGTAATTCCTGAAAGATAAAACCTCCTTTTTTTCTGCACAGCTATTTCAGAGAAAAAAAGAGCAATGAAACATGTCCTCAAATGGAAACAAATTCCTCTTCACTTTCCACTGGTTAAATCCAGGAAAACTGGAGTGAAGTTAGGGGAGTCATTCAGTATTTTTGTCTCAATAGCAGACAGAGCAGAGCCTGCCCTTTTGCCAGTCTATCTGTCCTGAGCAACAGGAGCCATGAGTACTAGAGATTTCATTATTCTCTAGGTAGGGACAGATTTCATCTAAACTTGCCTAAAAGGTAGCTGTCAGGTCTAAGCTGATCATCTACATTTGTCTCTTTTCTACAGAGAAGGAAAATTACTTTGATGGGAATTCAACCAATCCAAGGCTAGATGTCTAAAAAGCTGAACCTACTTTTTAGAGGTTTTTTTTGTCTCTCCCCAGTAGTTGTCAGGTTAGTACAAAAAATATTAGATTAGACACAGAGTTTTTAGGTGGCTTAAAGTTAAGCGACCCGTACATCCTTCCATATCTCCTTTGATCTGGAGCTGTACATGACACAAAGATGTCAGTTATGACTGATGTTGCTTCTTGACATACTGACGCTATTCTCCTCAAACTATCTATTCAGTGCCCATAAATCACCGCATAACTTTCAGTTGAAAATACTTTTGTCTAAGTATTAGGATAGATTATATTCCAATATCATATTTAGTATAAGTGAAATGCTTTATAGTTGTTAAGCAGCTTACTTAGTTATTTGCATATCTGGACAAGGTCCACAGCTGAAATGCGGCTGCACGTGAGCCTGCTTCTTGAAAATTGAAATTCCATGGTTGTAAGAACATAATTTTGATCCTGAGCATGTCCACACTAGTGTTTTAATTCAGGAGTGCATTTCTCACAGAAAACCTCAGTATTGTCATCACCTCCATGCACATTGTTTCACATTACGGAGAGGTTCTGTAAAGTACTGCCTGGACCCTTCCAGGTGAACCTCGGCTGGAAGATGTGCTCCCCCTTATGCACAATGTCCACAGTGGTCATTCATTCAGCCCATGAGACCGGACAAAAGTTAGGCTGTAGTAAAAAACAGTACGTGAAATATGTACAGTGTGGACGTGAGGCCCAATTATTCTGTTCTAGACTCCCTCTTGCAGGTCTGCACAGCATGCTAACATAGGGATGGCATCCAGCCACAAGACAAGGCTGGAGCTAGACAGAAGTAAACTGTCTGGGTGGATTTTATAGATATTGGTCCCTGCTATTTTTCACTGTGGTTCCCCACATAACTTTTAATAGTAAAGGGGAAATATCACCACTGGTTTGTTGGGGTTTGTTTAGTTTCTCAGTAAGATTTCTGTGGCATAGTAGGAAAACCAACTATAAAGATAGATCTAGGGATTTCCTCTTGTGTAAGTGGGATCTGAAGGAGCTCTGTGTGTAGCTTTGTGTCTTCACTGCATTATCAAAACGGTCAAGTGACAGCATGTAGCTTATGAGTCCATTCATTTTTAAAGGCTGTGGAAAAAAAAAATTCCCAGTAATTTCCATTTATAGTCTTCTTCCTCCTTGACTGTAGCTAATCTTGTAGGTTAAAACTAAAGCATTCATCTAGAATGCTTCCCTTAATAAAATCAGAGAAAAATAAATAAAACTATTACTTCAGAAACCTCAATTTAAAGAAACACTACTTTTCTCTTCATGAAAGAATGTAGAAAAAATGAGATGCAAGATTAATTACAAGCAATACAGCAAAACAAATCAAGAATACTTTATGTTTCCTTTTACAAAATTACACATTTTATTTTTTTTTTAAAGAATAAACTGTCATAGGGAAAAGCTGTTCAATTCATGTGGTTTAAATCAAATCAGTATCAAAGCAGTTTATTAATTTATTAATGACATATAACTAACCAGCAGTCAGTGAGCTATACTTTCAGGATCAATATCAGCAACACAAAAGATAAACTACAATACTAGACACTTAAGAAAGGTTAGTAAACAGTTGCAAATTTCTAAACACCTTTCTATAACTAATCCCAAAAAGTTCTAATCACACACACAAATGCACAGAGCTAGGTGTGCATGGAGCCACCCCCATGCTGTGTGGGTCACCAGCAGCCCCGTCGGGGGCAGGGAGCGGAAGTTCCCCTGTTCTCCATGTGGGACGTATGGCTGCTCCAGCACCAGGTGAGCTCCGGCCATTCCTGACCACCCACGGACCCACACCCAGAAAAAAACACCCCACGAGGCCCCCACACACACCGAGGAGGGGGTCCCTGTGTGCCAGCCCACATGGACAGCCCCTGGCTGGGTGGAGACACCCCACAGGAGGGTGTTCTGTCCAGGCTGAAGGGGGTTTGCAATGTCCGTGGACACTTCTCGCAATGTCAAACCATGTCTAGCTGCTGCCCTCTTCCCTCTTCCCACCTCCCTCTCTCTACTTTCAGAAATTGCCATGCTTCTTTTGCCCTTCTTTTCAAGCTGACCTTTGCTTCAGAAGACTCTAATTCCCTGGTTACTACTCAGTCCAGCTGGTGGTCATCTTTCACTCTGGCACAATAAGTTTGGAGCAAATGTGCCCTAAGACAATTTGGGGTATTTCACTCAACACAGATGGGATGCATTAACATTCCTCTTTTTCAGCTGTTGCTGTCCATGGCATTTTGCAGTGGGAGAGACATGTGGTCACCCTTCTAAATCATTATTTAATGGAAGACAGATTTGTGAAGTCAAGAACTGAATATTACTGTTAATGCCTTTCTGTATCATTGGGGAGGAGAGGAGGAGAGGAGAGGAGAGGAGAGGAGAGGAGAGGAGAGGAGAGGAGAGGAGAGGAGAGGAGAGGAGAGGAGAGGAGAGGAGAGGAGAGGAGAGGAGCTCTTTGTTTTCCATAGTCAACTATTGCCATTCCTTCCTCTGTTGCATTAGGCTAGTGAGAAGAAATTCCAGGTTCTATCAAAATCCCAAACCAAGGATTTTCAGATCCCAGAATGCCCTTCAAATCATGCCAAACCATTAAATGGGAAATATTCTTAACTGCACTTAAAAACGTATATATAAAAGTCACAGAGTATAAGTCCCCATCTCAGAAAAAAAGCTGCATTTCTGTTCGTTCAGGATTTTCAAGTGACACATAAAGATACTGTTCTGAAATCTTCACAGTGGTCACAGAAAAAAAAAAAAAAAAAATCTCTTAGTGCTGTGTATTTCTGGACAAATAATTACTCTTTACCTGAATTTCTTGAAATGGCTTTGAACAAATATTTTGATCTGGTATTCAGAGCATGAAAGAAAATATATCCTTGTCAAGAAAAGACAGATTTATGAATTCAGTTTGTGTCATGTGGGGCTGACATTTTGCCATGATGACTAGTTTTTAAATTAAGAAAATTTGTTCTTGAAATTAAAGAGAATCAGCAGAGAACTGTGGAAACAGAAAATCTTCATTTGTCTAACATCAGATATTCATTGACTGCAGTTTTACTCAGTCACCTTTTAGTACATTTGGAAAGAATTCAAAATCACAAAGATTTAGCTTGATGCTGCTAGAAGAGCTAAAATGCATTTAGGCTCTGAATATTAATTACCATGCTGCTATAAAGGTTACAACAGTCACTTTCTCCCAGGGAGGTCATAGTTCTGATTGAATAAAAGCTTAATTATAGAATATTATAGAACATTGCAGTGAGCTGCAGCAACAAACCCAGCAAGTGGGTTATTCTTTCTTTAACAGTCCTAAAAAGATAATAAAGGCATGTGAAAAAGAGAAAAACAGAGCTGTTAAAAAAATTGAGGCAATTATGGATTAATAGTTTGTTTGTTTTTTCCCCATTTGTATAGAAGAGAAAAAAGATGTTACTACTATTCTAATTACTGTGCTTGCCACTATTAGAGAAATTTTTATGAGAAAGCTGTATCACATTTGATTTAGCAATAAGGATATGATTTGTATTACTGCAATTGACACAACTTCTGTGAAAAAATACAGGAACTTATCAGACACTTGCTGACATTAAATACGTATTAATAATTACTCATTAAATATGAAAAAAATCATTTTGGGTGCAAGGCAATACATTCCATTCACTCATGCAGAAATTTATGCCACCATAATGTAGTCCATGTAGCATTCCATGTTTAGAGCTTAGTCCTTGTGTGATCTTGCTTTTAAACCTTGAGACTGGATTTTGCATCTCATTATAGGAATTTTACCAAAGAAACATTACAGAAATACCGGTGTGAGTGTCCGACACATCTAATTTCTTCTTCTTTTCTCTTGCCTTTCCTTCTCTTCTGTTTCCTCCATATTGTGAATCCCTTCCACCTTGTGAATTTTCATTCTTCCTGTCACTGAAAAAATAATTACAGCCAGTGCAAAGTGATCTGTTCCCCTTTGCCAAAGCAGGTGAAATGTACTGCAAGGCCTGTGTTTTCCCTAGAGACCTCAGGCTTCCCTTGCAGTCCTTCCTAGGAGCATGAAGGTCTTGTCACAGCAGGCTAAGGTGGCTCAGTATTGCAGACTGTCTCATCTCAAAGAACTACAGATCTCCTGAGTCCTGGGGCCCTCTTCTGACAAATTTGTCAGAACTGATAATTAGCTTGGAAACACCAGCCAAGTGATTTCTTTGTTTTGTCTTGATGAGCAGCTGTCAGCGGTGCCGAAATCAGTAATGTCCATCTGAAAACTTCCAAATGCTGTAAGGTATGCCTATAGACTTCTGGCTTCCAGTTGTCTGACAGGAAAAGGTCTGTGGGAGTTAAAAAGAGGAGTATGAGTCCATGGCTCAATGTGGTAGTTTGGGCGTAACACAAGGTCTTAACTGTGAATGATAGGCAGCACGGATAACTGCAATGTTTCACCTTAGCCTGTTTCAGAAAAACAAAATTAATCTCAGTCCTAGTCTTTTGGTCATTTTGTTCTTGGTTACAAGACAAGCAGCAAACGTGTCATGCTTTTTTCCTAAAATCTGAAAACCACAGCACAGGAACAAAAAATAGTAGCTTTCCCTGTAATTTCCAAGGAAAGAGACAAAACCTGATTTCTTCAAGTAAAATCTCCCAGCCAAAGGCTGAATTGCTGAGGATTTACCTGCTACCTTCCTAACAAATATCCTCTTGAAATCGGAGTGTAATTTTTTCCTAGGCCTTTTTCCTATTCCTTTTACTATTTTATTCATCCTTCTTTTTCTATTTCTGAGTATGTCAATCCATATCACAAGTACAATAATTTAAAGAGCTATGTAGCTCAGGACAATTTTGGTCCATGGTAAGGAGCATTTAAATTAACATGTTAGAAAGCCTTGTTCTCAGTGGAAGACTGGGTATCTCACTTCCTCTTCGCACAAAAATTATTTCCTCAGTTTTTGTATCTTACTCACATACATACAATTATCAAATGTTTAAAATCTTCAGTCAATGCAATTGTTGCATTGATATAGAATTATTTCAAATTAGAAATTATTATTTCAAAAAAGAAATAATGATTTTTCACAAATGTGGCCTGTGCAGTGGGGAAAAACAAAGCAAAACCAAACAGCATACAGAATGAGTCCACTGCCTGCACTGGAGACATTTAACTAGGACGGTGACCTTTAAAAAAAAGAAGAAAAAAAAAAAAGCCCAGAAGATGAAAAGATGGGAAGATGTGTTGTGAATATGTGGATACCCTGTAGCTAACTCTGTATCTGGTGAACTAAAATTATCTTTTTTTGCCTTATAGGTTTCTTAAGTACTGGGGACCAAGCTGCAAAAGGCAATTATGGATTGCTTGACCAAATCCAAGCTTTACGTTGGATTGAAGAAAATATTGGATCTTTTGGAGGAGACCCAAAAAGAGTTACTATTTTTGGATCTGGGGCAGGAGCTTCCTGTGTCAGTCTCCTCACACTCTCTCATTATTCAGAAGGTAACAATCTTCCGAGCAAAGCACAAATTTTTTAAAACAGTATAGTGTAACAAAAATTGCTATATCAGGTAGGCTGAATGAGAATTACATGAAGTCTGTAATTTTTGTAAAATACCTACTAGCTAGTATTCTGGATTTGTATTAGTCAATATAAAATATTTTTATATGAAAAATTAAATGCTATTATAGCAGAAATTTCATGCAACAAATGCCATGGGCAATATACTTTTTCTAGCTTTATCAACAATCTCCACTGGCTGTTCTATCAAAGAATTTGCCCTAACTAAAATAGAAAAGGGCAGTGACCTTTTTCATTTTTTACACACTCTTGTCTGCACTTCCAACATGTATTTAGATGTTTTCCTTGTTTAATAATAACATAACTTAACCTTATTTAAAAAGGTATTTAACTCCCCAAAAGTACTGTATGATCCCACACAGAGTTCTTAAGATTTTGGTAAATGTTTGAGCTGTGGGATTTCTACCCTCAACACTTCACCCCGACACCCCCCCCGACCCCCCCCCAAAAAAACAAACCCAAGAATG
>NW_009234113.1:0-7244 GCF_000690835.1 Fulmarus glacialis | reverse complement strand
ACCAAATCTACAAAGAATTTATAAAAGAGGACAAGACCAAAATATCTATTATATTTATAAGTCCGTGCTACTTCAATCACATTAAAAAAGACAGAAATCTATGACAGAAGGCTAAGCCTTAGCAAGCAATTGTAGCAGGGCTGCTGGTAAACACATCCTATTTGGAAATACATAGAATTATGCTTGACAATTTAGTCTGTTGACACAAATAGGGCGCAGTGAATAACTGTTGAATAAGCTATGCCAAAATCAAGCAGATGGAACCATGAAAAACTTAACTAATCACATAATTGAAATTTTGTAGTGTGTGAAGTAAGTAATCCTCACAAAGGTATATCGACCACAGTTAGTTTTTCCCATAAATGCTTCAAGGTCTTTAAATGTTTTTGTAGCTGTTGCTGTCTTTGACATTTCAAGAGCTTGACAGTAGAAACCACGTGCAGAAGAGGCCCAGGCATTTTAGCTTAAGTATAAAATAGGCCATTTTAGTGATCTTATCAGGAAAAACCAAATGGGGCAGATTCACCTGTAAGCTCCAGTTGCTTTTCAGTGCTTTGGTGACATAAAGAAGCTCTTCAGACTGGGTCTTTCGTGTCTTTTTATATTAGTACATATAAAACAACCAGAAAGAACTATTGAATCTCGTCATACTCTTTTCCAAAAAATGTAAATATATTTTCATTCAACATATAGGCAGTGTTAACTCACACACACACACACAAAATTAAAATGGTAAGAAAAAATGATGTCAGAGTAGAAGAGTCAAGCCTATTAAATTGATTTTAGCAGAGCAGATTTTTTCAAATTATATGATGCATGGCTTCTGTGAAGGAAATGAGAGTGTGTAATTTTCCGTTGACCTTTAAACTACTGAAGAGTGCATTTATAAGAGTCATTTACATGGCAAAGAGGATATGATTGCTTGTAGCTGCCACTCCTTTAAAGAAATTTTTACAGGACTACCACTGTGCTAAAGCCAGGGGATTTCCATTAAAGATGCAAGAAAACTGCAGTACAAGCATGAGTTTTGTTCTTGAAACAGTAACCTGAAACCTTCATGCTTTATGTGTGTGACCATCAAGAACAAGAGAGATTTTAATTAGTAGCCTATTAGAGATACTATAAAAAGGGAGCAGTGAGTAGAATCTATGGAAATTGAATTGAAATTTAGGTGTATGCATCCTTTAGTTATTGTATAATCAAAGCTTTCTTTGCTTAGTGAAAGCTGCTTTTAATTTTCTTTTTTTTTTTTTTTTTTTTAAATATATAATTGGATTTGCATTTAAACAATTTGCACCTGCAGGTTTGTTCCAAAAGGCAATCATACAGAGTGGAACAGCCCTGTCCAGCTGGGCAGTGAACTACCAGCCTGCCAAGTACACTCGGATATTGGCAGATAAAGTGGGTTGCGACATGCTGGATACCACTGATTTGGTTGAATGTCTTCGGAATAAGAATTACAAAGAACTCATTCAACAAACCATCACTCCAGCAACCTACCACATTGCCTTTGGGCCTGTGATAGATGGAGACGTGATTCCAGATGACCCTCAGATTCTCATGGAGCAAGGGGAATTCCTTAACTATGATATAATGCTGGGCGTGAATCAAGGGGAAGGTTTAAAATTTGTGGACGGTATTGTAGACAATGAAGATGGTGTTTCCCCCAATGATTTTGACTTTTCCGTCTCCAATTTTGTGGACAATCTATATGGTTATCCAGAAGGGAAAGATACACTGCGAGAAACCATTAAATTCATGTACACCGACTGGGCAGACAAAGAAAACCCTGAAACAAGACGGAAAACCCTGGTTGCTCTTTTTACAGACCACCAGTGGGTTGCTCCAGCTGTTGCTACTGCTGACCTGCATGCTCAATATGGATCTCCAACATATTTCTATGCATTTTATCACCATTGCCAAAGTGAAATGAAACCCAGCTGGGCTGATTCAGCTCATGGTGATGAAGTCCCTTACGTGTTTGGGATTCCTATGATTGGTCCCACAGAACTGTTCAACTGCAACTTTTCCAAGAATGATGTCATGCTCAGTGCAGTAGTTATGACGTACTGGACTAACTTCGCCAAAACTGGGTAAGTTTGACCTCCAGCATTCCTTTTTGTTGATAACATACTTCTAAAATAGTCAGTATCCCATAGCAGTGGCTTCAAACCCTGATCTTGCAGCAGCATGATAGCACTCTTTGCGTAATAGAGAAGGTAACTGGAGCTTATTAATATTTAATAGATTTTTAATTAGTGTGTTCCCTCAAACGATTTTCTTTCAGTAGCTCAGTGAGAATAATAATGCACGGGTTTTTTGATTCCAAAAATAGGGCAATTATTAAGACAAAGCATGTCTCAGAGAAAAGGCAGCTCACTAAGATACTGAAAAATCAGAGGAAACATGTCTGCTACTTGAAGAAGGGACTGTCAGACAGATAACATTTATCTGCTACAAAAGAATGGAAGTTCCTACTTTTAGCGACCTTCACAGGGATGGGGACTCAGGGAGGAATTGGAACAGAAAGGCAGGCACTGGAAAGATTTTTCCCTCTGAGGGATATAATGGCAATAATAAGTACTTGACTGGAATGAAGAAGAGACTCAGATACAAATTTTGCTTTGAGAAGGTTAAAAATTTAAATTAATTCTGCTTATGAATTATTTACAAAATAAAGACATCAATGTTTTGCTGAAATAAAGTTGTAAACATCAAGAAAAGAACCCTCAAAGCAGCTTAATCTGCGAATGCTGTTAATAATTTCTGTCCTCTTCCTGTAGCATTCCTTTGAAGAGTATTGCAGTGTTCTACCTGAGCAGCAAGGGCTTTTTTGTTAACCTTGAGTCTTTGGTACTGAATTAAAACAAAGATACTTGTGGCACAAAGGGGCTGTAAATCTTTCCAATGAATGTTTAATGGTAGGATTGGGCTCTGGAAACTGCAGCTTTACTGCACTGCAGTGAATGGTATGCAGCTATATAAGAAAAATTCAGAGATGTCTAGTGTGAAACACTCAGAGGCTTCATCAGCTCTTGCAGCCTTTAATGAATCCAAATGACGTTCAAGGGAGAGAGATTTTGCAATCTTAACAAAAACTGCAAGCATGAATTGAGTAAAAAACAAATGTTTCAGGTCAGTTTACAAGGCAAAAAGAAAGCTTTTGTTGCACTGCATTTTAGACAAAGAGGTACTTTTGCATGCAGAAATTCCACAGTACTGCAACAATAGCGAATGAACTGTGGAATATTTAGATGTATTTGGCAACAAGAAGTCATCAGTACTGGGATGGACAAACTTCAGGATGAAAGCTTGGTTTATGGACAGAGAATGCCACATGCTGGCTGTACCGCACACTCAGAAAGATGATTATACATCAGTCTGTCTTTATTTTTATAAACGAAGCGCCACATATACATAGAGGACTTCAGATCCTCACAAATATACATCATTGGAATTATTATGGAGATGCAAGATCTCCACAGTCTCACTATTATTTACAATTATTTTATGACTATTCCCTGTAGTTGTATTTAAGCAATTTTTTAAGGCTGACAGGAGCTTCTCACAGCCCCAGCTGCCACCATTACTCATAATTGCAAGTACTTTTCAGCTGTTGCTACTTGAAAACTAATTTCAGCGGGCTATACATGCCATCATCCAGTTCTCTGGTTATGAACCCACTGTCATACTACACCTAAAGGCACAAGGTGCTTTGGGAGAGGCATTAGTCACTTCTGAAACTTCGTCATTGCTGACGAGACAAGAATGGGGTATATCTTCTGTTACAAACTTGCCCCTTTATAGCCAGTCTGAAAGATAGGTCGTTAAAAATGACCTCTAGCTGTAAAATTTCAGTTTTCACAAGGAAAGGAAAAGAGCAACCCAAGATGCATTACCTTTCTGGTTTTTTTGTTCATTTAATTGAACAATGATTAATTGTTCTGGATAGCACAAGAGAATACTTGGAGGAAAATAGTATTTTAAGATTACATTTGCTCTGCACCTCTGGTGTCTCCAACGGAAAAGGAAAGTTGTAGCACCTCAAGCCTAGAGCAACCAGGGACATATCTGGGATAACCGTTCTCCTCTCTACCCTCCCACGTGCAATCTGGAATCCATGTGCCCACTCACATCCTCCAACTCTCAAAAAGATTCATATGGTTCAAAACTGTGTTTTGGGGGGCTTTGTTTTGGGTTTTTTCCCACTTTTTTTTTCACTTGATCGTTTCGCATCCTTATTCTGATAGAACCTCGTTTTCTTTCTGTTTATACCCATGGCAACACATACGAAAAATTTGTTAACTGTAAGATTTTATTATTCCACTGTAGGTTTCCCTGTGAGGTGAAAAAAACTCACCCTGTGTAGGTGAGCCTTGAACATTAAAACTGCACATATATTTATTTAGTTTTGATGTCTCTGAGACTTCTCCAGTCTTGATGACCCTCCCACAGGGGCTGCATCCAGGTACTTATAGTATAGTTATGGCTCAGGTGGTGCATCGTTCTGAAGGACTGTGACGGGCTTTTAACTGACATGCCACCTACTGCTAAAAAACAAACATTGGTTAATGGGCCTACTGCCAAAGCTGAGTTTGGAGGGCAGGTCAATCCTGTAAAATCACTAGGTGTCAAAGACACAGCACAAGGCACAGTGCTTTATTGTGTTTTACTTTGAAGTTAGTTACTGAAGCTAGCAAATAGGAGGTGACAATTAAAGTGACTCTTTAATGGTAAATGGATCATGCTTGAAACGAATACCTGGTAGCTGCATTTTGCTAATTCTCCATTTTCTACCTTGCTATGACTTTTTTGTTTTGCTTTAACAGTCATTTTGGCCTTTTCAAAACTATGTTTCTAACATGCCTTAGAAATAGGAAAGCAATTTGTTACAGAGTAGGTGTGAGAAACTGCATTTAGGATAAAAAAAATGACATGAAAATACGTCTTTTGATTCCACTATATGCAAAATGATGTGCAAGAGCTTCATTAAGAGGTACACTTAAAGCTTCAGTCTGCTGCCAGTAGTGCTATCCTAACTGTAATGGTAATTTTATATGCTCAAATGTTCTGTTAGTTAGGGCCATGTTACATTCTTCGCATATACATCAGCAGGGGGAGAGTGAATGACACAAGGGGATGTGTGCCAGTCCTTCACAGATACTCTGCCAGCTATACTCTTGTGAAGAAGGATTTGAAGTTTCATAGAGTAGATATGAAGCCATGCTTAGAGGCATCTGTCGGGTTTCTAAAAATTACCCTCTTTTGAGGAGTTACAATACTCTATTTTTGCTCCCATTCATCCAGCTCTACCTAGCTTGGTGATAGGAAACATAAAGGCCTAAAGGGTGTATCCTTGTTTTCTTTGTAATTCAGACAAACACTCCTGAATTATTTTACTCCCATTGATTCTGAAGCAAAAACCTAACTGAGTTATTAAGGATGTCTATGTTTTATATTCAGTTTGGCTTTCTAATGGAAGACATAACTAAACTTACTATGATTAAAGTGTATTTTCAAATCAATTCTCTGTTAATTCCTTTATGAGGCTGTTGCATTTCTTTTTGATGAAATAACTTTGAAGAATAACTGTCTCCAATGGCCAATCTGTGTTAGTCAAACAAAACAGTTTACTTATGGTTTGCTTTCCTTAGTAATTATAATAGCTGACTGGGAGCGTGGCAACAGTGGGACCTGGTGATAAGTGAGGAAAGGAGGTAAGGGAAAATATGCTTGTGTACCAGTGCTTCAGAAAGGAATGCCTATACCATTATTAATATTGTGACAACATGAAAAATCAGTGGAAGCATGAAGAAATGCCACACAGTTTTTCTTTCTTTTTTTTTTTTTTTTTCCATATGGAGAAGAAAGGACTGCTGAAAGAAAATAAATGATCAAGGGGCCTTTAAGTGTCTTAGAGACAGTCTTAGTATGTAACTGTTAAGACATTTTGCTCTCCAATGAAGTTAAGAGAACGACACAAAAGAATAAAACTGCACTAAGTGCATTAATATAACAGTTCCATTGTGCTGAGTGATAGTTAATGCTGTTGCAGAAGTAGTTAAATGATGAATGGTATTTCAACATGTTATATGGAATTCAGGATAAGAGAAAACTTCTTAAGATTCCCCATCATTCTTCCCGTGCCAGTATCACCAGATATGAAATACTCAGTTCCCTCATTTGCCCTCCAGGTCAGCTACTAATTCACCTTGTGAACAGGAATGCGTGTTGTTGTTTAGTCAGCATCCATTGCAGACACGTTTACTTTATATGACCTGAGAAAAAAATCAATAAACAGCAACATGTTAAACTGAGCAAAATCAGTGCAGACTGAAAGTGGGGGGAAAAAAGTGATAGGTGAAATCAGATGATTCTGCACATTAATAAAAAAATACCTTAGATAAGACGAGAAAAACCATCATATGATCTTCCATCATACGGAAGACAAGTTGAGGTGTTTCATGATGGGGGCATTTTTTGATGGAGAAGTGGTTTAAATTGAATTCTAAAAGTGGTGAAAATAAATAATCAGACAGCAAAATGAACAACAATAATCATCAATTTTGTTCTAGCAATAGGAAGAAGAAAAAAAAAAAGCCTCCCTGCCAACTGGTAGGGTTGGGAAACAAGTTATCTATTCCCTATGAAAGCCGTTACTGGAAGAAGTACAGAACTGAAAATATATTATTCAGATTATATTTTTATCACCATGATTGCAGCAGGTTTTTAAAGGAAGGTTTCCTAGCAGCCTTTTGTTCTGTAATTACACACTTGAGCCTCAAGAATGTCCAGAAACACAAAGGTGATGTGAGAAGCTAAAAAAAGCAAAAGGAAATTTGAAGATAAAGTAACAGATAAAAAGTTTTGTCCAACAGCTGATTCGATATGAGAAATGACTGTATGTACATCTATATTTTATGCCTATCTATAATACTGGAAAAGTGTTCATAATAGGATAAACTGCCCAACTTCCCAAGAAAAAGACTTAACGTCATAAGTTGTAACCTCATGATTTCATGAATTGTGTCCAGTGTATGTAGGAGGAGGCCCAAGGAAAGTAAAAATCCTCTTATTTATATCCACTGAATATTTTTGGTAAATTATCATTAGTCTGTATGTTGTAGTTTAACCCTAGCCAGCAACTAAACACCACACAGACGCTTGCTCACTCCCCCATCTCTGGTAGGATGGGGGAGAGAATTGGGAGAGTAGAAGTAAGAAAACTCCTGGGTTGAGATAAG
>NW_009234112.1:0-1879 GCF_000690835.1 Fulmarus glacialis | reverse complement strand
GAAACTTTCCATTCTGGCTGCAAACGCCAAAAACCCGAGTGAGTGCCCGAGCCGCTCGCAGCTGCTGACGCTTCCCCTCCCAGGTGAGCCCTGCCATCCCGCAGCGGCCCCGAGGACAGCCACCACACACCGAAACGCAGGCACGGGGTCGGTGCCGAAACCTCCCACCTCTTTATTGGGGAGCAGGGAAAGACGCAGGCAAGGGCACGAAGCAAGGCTCAGGCCCCTCTGTCTCTGTCCAGCTGGCACTTAAAGCATAAAGCGCAGCAGCCGAGGTCTCTACACCAGCCCATATGATGCCTTTTGTCGGGAAATCCATAGGAACTCCAAACACCCCGGTCAGCGAGGAAGACCACCTTCAGTGGTGGCACTTGACCAAAGACTGGTGGGGTCTGGCTGGAGAGAAGATCGCTGCCAACAGCATTGCAGAGGCCTCCTTCCCCTCCTCTGAGCTGAAGACGAAATGGCTCCTGGACACCCCCGTTCTTTGCCTTTTGCTGTTTTCATCCCGTCACCCAAGCCTGCTCAGGAGGCTCCCAGCGCCCAGCAGCACCAGCTGCCCCAGGCACAGACAGGGAGCTTCACCAGGGCGTGAAGGGACCACGCTTTGATCCACAAGGTCCTGAGAGCGTCAATTTTATTTTATAACGCTGTAGCTCCAGATGTTCTTGTTATTCACATTAGTATCTGCAAACCTTAATGTTTGCAAAGCCTTTGGCACCACCGGCATCTCACTGGCCATGAAATCTGCAGGCCAGCGGTGTGTAAGATAATCCGTCTGCATGGTGTGCGCGTCCCTCTCCTGCCATTTCAGTTTTAAATCCGATGCCTTTTCATCTTGTCAAATATCCCCCCATGCTACCTTCTACATCCTGTTATTGTGTCCTCTCAGACTCCGCTTCGCCTCCAAACTACACAAATCTTGTCTTTTCACATCTCTTCATCTGTAGATTCCCCCCAGGCCACCAATTATCACCGCTATCCATCTCTGGAGCTCCTTTTTCTCTCCCTACCTCTTTTCAAAACGGAATAATGGAAATGGGGCATGGCACTGCAGCTGGAGGACCTCACTGACGGGCTGTAACGCTGACGGGCTGTAATGAAGCCTTCAGTGCTTTCCTTCTTGCATCCCATTTCCAGCTCCTTCCCCACGCCGAGCACAGGAGCAGACACTTTCACCGGGCACTTTCCAAGAACTTTGTTTCTGTGAGCAATTGATTACTTGGGAGCCCAGCAAGGCACAAAGGAGCCTGTGCCACCCCTACAGCCACATCCTTTAGCACAGGTCAATGCGGGTTAGGGCGATCTCTTCACCTGGATTTGCAGGCTCTCTCTAAAGCTCCCTGCCCTACTCCCTTCTCAGCATGTAAAACAACCGCAGCGCACCGGCGTTCCCCAAGACAAACAAGGCACGTTTTGGAAAGGACGCAGCAACACTAGGATGTTCTTTCCCCTCAATAGAAAAGGGCAGGAAAATAAAAAATATTGAATTCAGCAGCAGAAACACTTGCCTGCCGAGCAGCCGGCGTGATTTGGGAACCTGCTCTCATGTACTTCCCCTGGGCAGGCTGGAGGGGGGCTCCCTGGCTCGGGGCGCAGGGGAGGCTACAGTGGTGGGCACAGCCCGGCAGTGCCAGCCTGGGGCCGGAGCCCCTCTGGGGCTCTGCCCCGGGATAGCCACGAGCTTTGCAGAGCCCTGAGGGCAGAGAGCGGAGCGAAGGAGCCCCGACATTCCCGCCACGTCACCAGAGAAAGGCCCCCGCCAGGCGGGTGGCAAAGCTCCCATAGGGTCGCTCCTCTCCTGGCTCATTCGTGCTCAGCTGCATCCCGGCAGCGCTGCCGCCCTTCCCGCTCCAACCCCGCATCCCAGGCTCCTCGC
>NW_009234111.1:0-519 GCF_000690835.1 Fulmarus glacialis | reverse complement strand
GTATTTTTTTCATAGTACTCCGTGTGCATTTCACTCTCTAAATCTCGCTTTGTGACAGCTTTGCACCCATTTCGACAGCAACAAAAATAATTTACTGCCAACTGCTTCTTTCATAGCAAACCAAGGAAAAGTGGATTAAAAGAAATGAGGTTATCTAACGTAAGAAAATACTCCAAAACAACTAATGAGGAGGAAAGAAAAGGAGGTACAGCTCTGACATCGGGCTAGTTCAACTCGGTGCATTGAATAGTTAGGTGCCGTCGCAATGCTAAATAATTGAGTATGTCACATTTTAATGTCATCGGCACAGAGTCCGGCCGCTGCCTCTTTCCATCGGTATTCCCTTGCAACGCCACATTTGCTGTCATTTGATGCAGCCTTTGGTCATTTGGAGAACAAGGAGCAGTAGCTGGTGCAGCGCAGGGGGCTGAGCGAGGTGGAAAGGATTTCCCAGCCTTAACATGGGGCCGGCTCCAGCTCCGGCTCCGGCTCCGGCTCCGTCCGGCCCCGGGGCAGCCC
>NW_009234110.1:0-2762 GCF_000690835.1 Fulmarus glacialis | reverse complement strand
TCTGCGATACAAAGCCCTGGGGCGGTAGTTTCGAAGCCCTGCAGCTGGCAGATCTCTGGGGAGCTGCTTCCCCAAGCCCACGAGTCACATCGCACGTCTGGGCTCCTTGTGGTCCAGCCCTGGGTCAGGGCAGGCTGGCCAAAAGTTCCCTGTGAAGGTCAAACACTTTCTGGCCCGTGCTCACAAGGTGAAGACTATCACTGCTCATATCAGGTATTTATTTCACTGCAGCACCCACACTTGTTGGAAACTCAGTGTCTTCCATGGCAGAAGCATTACAAGCCCTGGGTGCAGGGCTTTGCCGGAGCAACTGGGAGCTGGGACACCCCATCCCTGAGACGCAGAAGTGATGCCGGTTGCAACGGCATGCGAGGGAGCTTGGCACTGCGACATTGGGAGCCGAGGGCACTGCTGCAGCGAGATGGTGATGGGAGACATGAGCAACAGGCAGAGCCGGCGCTTTCCTCCTCCGACCCTCGCCCAGGGAACCTGCGTTGGGAAATGGCATCATCTCCGTAGACACGCCATGGCCAGCCAAGGTAAACTGAGTCCCTCCCCGGGCAGGTTTTGCCATCTTGGTCCTTTGTGGGACTTTTGCTGTCATCTCCTCTGGTCTGCCACAGCGGCTACATCCTGAGTGGGACTGATTTTATCCACGCAGCAACATCAGTGCCATGTACCCAAGGGAGAAGAAGTCCTTGATTTAGCAGACGTGACCAGACCTGGCCAGAAAATGGATCTTGTTCCCCAAAGGCAGAGAGAGGACAAGGACAAACAGCTCAGCTGAGCTAGTGTTGGGTCGGGCACCTTTCAAAGTGCATCCCCACACTGGCAGAGCGTGCCGACTGTTTGGGTTTTCCACAAAAACCCCTTTGGACAGAGGTGCCCCTGCTCTGAGGGGTCCAAGTGGGGCTCACCAAGGGTATTTGCCATGGTTTAGACCGCAGGGCAATGTCACCCCATCCCAGCCGAGCAAGCTGGAGCTGGGAAGCTTCCCTGTTGCCAGCCCTGATCACTGGTGAGGAAAACATGGCCAACCCGCTGGGTATTCCCTCGCGCCTCCTTTCCAAGCATTAAAAGTGCTAATTAAACCTGAGCTGCGCTCCAGCGTCTGGAGGGATCAGACGCCTTTCCCAGCAGACCAGCCATGGGTCTCCGCGGGGGCAGTCCCCGGTGTCACCCAGCAGTGGAAAAGGTCCTTTGGCCGTGCTGCTCTTTGCACACAAATTTTGAAAATGGGTGATGCAGCGCTGGAGCTGGGGATGTTTCCAAAGTGGCTCATCTGCTGGACAGCCCCACAGACAGCGGGGTGGGACCATTGCCACCCCAAAACCATGGGCATGCTGGAGACAGGGCACACAAGCTCTCCTCCTGACCTCTTCCCCTCCGAGGTATTTGGAGCTGGCTCTCACCGGAGAGCCGGGGTGGGCACGGGGCCGGTGTTTCCAGTGGATGGCAGGAATTCCTGATTCTCGGCCAGTTCTGGGTGTTAATTCCCTCCCGGGAGGCTCGGCCACACCCCAGACCTCCAAAGGCACAAAAGCCCCTCAGAGGGCAAAGGGCCCGAGAGGGGAAAGGGTAACTCCTCCAATGGCGGTGGGTGGATGGGATGGAGGAGAGGAGGGATGATTTTTATTCCCGTGATTTTGCACGAGTGACCTCCCATCATTTCCTTAAATGCAAGGGAGCTAAAGAGCTGCCGGAGCAGCGTGCATGGGGGTCCCCAAGCAGGGGGAAAGTGCCCAGCCCTATGATTCACGTCCCCGCTGCTCAGAGGAGTTGTGCGCATCCCCCGGGCTCCGCGGTGAGGCCGATGTGTCTGTCTGACGGGGGCTCCGCGGTGAGGCCTTTGTGTCTGTCGCCCCATCCACTGTTGGCCCGGGGAGCAGCTCTGGGGGTCCTTACAGCCGAATGCTGGGGAAGCTGCCCCTCCGCCGGGCCACCTCCGATCTCCCGGGGGGCCCTTTCCCCCCAGCCCTGCACCCCTTGTCCTGAGCCCCATAACCTGGGCTACCCCAGGGCTGGGCCGGGAACCACTCGCACCCCGTGGCCACCTCGCTCCGCAGCGAACTCTTTGCTCCCCCCGCTGCGAGGGCACCTGGGGCTGGGGCTCGCCGGGGGCTCGGGGCGATGGAGGGCCCTCCGAAGAGCCCCTTGTGCTGGAGGGAGACCAGCTCTCTGCTGGCAGGGGATTTTTTTTTCCTCTCTGCTGGCAGGGTATTTTTTTTTCTTCCTTGCTCTTTGTTAAGCTCCCTTTCAGCTGAAATGGCAATGCCTGGGTGTTCTGAGCTGACAATAATTGCTGCAGTCTAGACACTGTCTGGTATGAGGCACGGGGAATCAAAGAGGCCCCTTCTCTCACTGCGACTTTCACACATGCTCCCTCGCTCCGGCTCCTTCCTTCTCCCTCTCCCATGTTCCCTTGGTCTTTGCCTTCTTTTTTTTTTCTCTCCCTTGCTCCCCTCTATCTGCCTCTCACCGAGATGGAGGAGAAGCGTCAGCATCTTCCCCCCCACGCTCTCCCTCTCTGCCGTCTGTTCCTCTCTCCCGCTCCCCCTCTCCCTCGCTCGCTCCTTCTCTCATCTGTCTCCTCTCCTTCCTCCACTCTTACCTTTATGCTATTCCCTTCCTCCCAAAGTTAGCAGAGAAGCAGGAGGGGGGGGCTGGCAGTGCTGGGGATTTAACTCCTTCCTCGCCCTCTCGCAGGCTCTCCTCCCCATCCCCGCCCCTCGGTGGGGGGCGGGGGGGCCCGGGGCCGGGCG
>NW_009234109.1:91181-91454 GCF_000690835.1 Fulmarus glacialis | reverse complement strand
TTGGCCTTGTTGAACCTCATACGGTTGGCTTTGGCCCATTGATCTACCCTGTCCAGGTCCCTCTGCAGAGCCTTCCTACCCTCGAGCAGATCGACACTCACGCCCAACTTGGTGTCGTCTGCAAACTTACTGAGGGAGCACTCGATCCCCTCATCCAGATCGTTGATAAAGATATTGAAACAGGACCGGCCCCAAAACTGAGCCCTGGGGAACACTGCTCGTGACCGGCCACCAACTGGATTTAACTCCGTTGACCACAACTCTCTGGGCTCG
>NW_009234109.1:0-90964 GCF_000690835.1 Fulmarus glacialis | reverse complement strand
GGGCCCTGGTTGCCCCGGACATGCTTTGCGAGCGCCCTCAAAACGAACCGCTCCATAATCTTCCCCTGCACTGAGGTCAGGCTGACTGGCCTGTAGTTCCCCGGATCCTCCTTCCGGCCCTTCTTGTAGATGGGCGTCACATTGGCGAGCCTCCAGTCATCCGGGACCTCCCCAGTTAACCAGGAGGTGCTCACACTAAGGATTGTGTCATCAGAGGATGGCAGAACAGACGCGGGGATAAACAACAAGAAAATACTCACTGTGCATTGCTTTACTTGACATATATAGGGTACACAGCATATGTGAAATAGATACATAGTATGAATTAGTATACTGGGATACAAGCTAAAACAAAACCACAATGAAAAAATGCCAGTATAGATTTCAGTTTCATTTGCTATATGAAAAAAAGAGAAGATATGAGAAAGCCGCAAAACTGCAGCTGAAATCATCCCTGTATTTTGTTTCCTAGCTCCAGTTTTTCAGCATTTCCTACATTGCAGTTCAGATACTCCGCTTTACTACCTTCCATTAGGATTAAATACTGCATGTAGATACCTCTGAGATGACACTCAAATTAGTTCCTCCCACGCTGAAATCAGATACATTGTTATTCCAATCTCAAAGCTTAGTTTAATGGCAATGGGCTTGTCTTATTAGAAAAAAAAAAAAGAATTATCTAGTGATAAATGTTTGGAGTTGCATAAAATAGCTTTTTCTCTATTCTGCTGCCCATATTAAACTGCAAGTACAGAAAATGCTGGTTTTAGAAGTGGCTGCTCTGTCCTTTTGGACTTGCTGAACCTGACACAGAAAAAGATTACTTATTAGACTGCAACACTGCAAGCGTATTAGGACTGAATGAGTTAAAATATGTCGTGGATGGAATAAAAGATAAGATGACTATATATTAACTTTCAACAACTGCTGGCTAGGGAAGATTCAGTTCATAGTACTATATGAACATTTGAATCAAAAACTCTTCATGTCAGGAGACTGCAATAAAAGCTCTGCTGCCCACTGATGACCCCTGATGTGGACAGAGGTTATGCTATCAGCTTGTACACACATTGAAATTTTGCTTTTCCAACCATACAGACTGAACTATACTATATTGCAGATGATTAAAATAACTGTTCTTTTGAAAGGCCACTTTGTCACTGCAAACACCTGCTGAGCACACACTTTTACAGAGGCAAATGGTCCAACAGATGTGTGGGTTCTCTGGGATGCACCAGAAGAGCCACACTTAGCTGCAGTGGTCCTGAGCCCCACCTCACCCTCACAGCACTGGAGCTTTCCTAACCTTCCAGAAAATGAAGACGAAAGACCTTCCACATAAAGAATGGAGAATGTGACAGTTCCCATTATAAAACAAAGCAAACTGCATGCCAGTTATCAAACAGCTTTCATACAACTATAATTACAATGCTACAAAAATCAGGGTCTTGCCTCCAGCAAGGGGTGCTATCCCCGCCCCCATGTGTGACTGAATGCAAGTCAACACTGGAGTCTGACGCAGTATGGAGTTCAGATACGGGAGAGTTAGAAACACTGATCTAGAAGAATATAACATAATTATTTTCAAATGAAAGCAAAAGAAAATGGAAAAACATGTCAGAAAAGGAGGTGTCAGAGAGAAAAAGGAGGAAAATGGGAGAATGATAAAAATATGCCATGAAGGAAGGAGCAGAATACTGCTGGGGGGAGGAGGGAGGGAGGGAGGGAGGGATGAGTCAGGCAGGAGTTTAATTAATGCGGCTAAAGGCAAGAGGGAGCTGCACGATGAGATGGGAAAAATGGAGGAGTGCAGTTTGTGACAAAGAGCAGCTAATACTGGGGTGCAGGAGACAGGGAGAAGAGAAGAGGAGTGGGTAACTGTAATTTGAGAACATGGAAAATGGAGACCCCAACCGAAGGACACAAGCTCATATAAAGAAGGATGAGGTGTATGGAATGGGTGTGAGGAAGTGAACATCAGAAAAGAGCAGACTGCCAGGATGGCATGAGGAAAAGGAAAGTGGACTGAGGTAATAAAGACCAAGCATATAGACTACCTCTGGATGAAAAAAAGAAGGAACGAACACAGGAGAAGAAAAAGGTGTGAAGAGTGATAAATCAAAGCAAAAGAGGGGCAAGAATAGTTGGGACAGATAGCCACCTTCATCGGCAGCGTCCCTCTCTTTTCTGCTCTGTTGCTCACTTAATTTTGATATCCTACTCCGCAACCTCTTCCCTTTCAAACAGGAATCAAATACAATGTCACAAGGACTGAGAAGAGGAGAGAGCAGTCTGCAGCCACCCTAGGACATCATCTTCAGGATCTCCTGTCCTTATAAAAATCTCACAGTCCACTTATATTACTCACAGTCCACTTATATTAGTGGTTCTTAATTTTTTCCACAAGAGTTTTGTGGAAAACTGCATGGCCAGTCATCGGTGGGACATGAACCAAAGTGTCCACATACTCCACTCTCTCACACTTCAGAATAAGAACAACATTCTCAGTCTGCTAACTTCTGCTGACTGCTGAAACAGATGGCCAGTGGACTATGTTTTGCTTCTGGTTATTCTCTTCTTACATATTTTTAGGTGCATCTACAGTAGCTGGCACTGTAGCTGGCCAAGACACGCCTCATTGCAATCCTAGCATCAGCACAGAACATGTAGCAGTAAACATATGCTCAAAGAATTGTCTTCATTTATTCAAGTTCCAGTGCTAAATGTTACTATGCAAGTGAAATGCATAGTTTCTAACAACAGCTAACATTGTTCTCAAATCTACAACAGAGACAGATCTCCTGGTCTATACATAAGATATATGCTTTTTAGCATCTGATTCCTAACTGGCATTACATAGCCCTCTTTCATGTAAATCCCTGCCAACACTACTGAAAGTTTGCTTGTGTAAAGACTGTGCAATAATAAGGACTTTAGCATCAAGACCTTTACCTACTGGGGGGAATGAATCTAGGCAGATAAAGCAAAGCCTTCACAATGCATAAACCATGGCCCAAAAGTGAATGCAGGTTTGAATAAAGTTTGGGTTTTTCCTTGTTTTTAAATGTTTCTATTTGCCTTAGAATTTTGCTGGCATTAAGGTAAGAGAAGAACAAGAAGCTAAACAGAAGGACAGCAAGTCCTTAAGTTTTCCCTACGAGATTGTTATTAATAGGTTTTTAAAATCAACATTCATAGTTGTCCGGTCTACAAGTAAGCCATCTTCAAATTATGCTGTAATACGAAATCTAGCATGCATTTGAACAGCACTTTTGAGGTGCTGTTCAAAGCACTTTTGAGGTGCTGTTCAAAAACATCACTGCTTTTGTAAAGAAAAAAAAAAAAAAAAACAGACAATCTTCTATTCCCAAATACCTCTTAAAAATAACCAAAGAAGAAATACACCTTCCTAATGAAAAGGTCTGGATGCTGTTTGACAAGCTTCTTTTTATTCAGTGTTTTGAGGACAATGTTGTAAATCTCTCAAAGGTAATACAGTTGCATCTGACCCACTTTCTACCACTCTGTGCTAATTCTCTTCGACACTGCAAGTCATAAAATTAGCATCCTGTGATATCCAGCACTATCACTGCAATTCAACAGCTGTATTCATGGAAATCTCAGGACAAAATGAGAATCCTTAAACTGAACATGTTAGAATATTTCATTCATAAGTAATGATCCAAAGAAAAAGGAAGAAACCTTATGAAATTTGAGCCTCTATTGCAACATTTATTATTAACTTTAGTATGAAAAAATGTCGTAGAGGATGATAATTATTGCTATAATACAAAATTTTGTAAGACATACTCTGGCCAGATTAATGCATACTGCCTCCCCATGAAGCTGAACACATCATGGCTCACAATGAGTTTGTTAGAGAGATTTCAGATCATCTTAAAATATCTTCAAGAGGTGCTTCATAATGCAGCGGGGCTGAATGCCAGCAAAAAGACTCAAAAGTCAAGAGAGGACTCCAGTGGCACAGAAGGTCACCACCCTGTCCCCGGAGGGCAGGATGCAACAAGCCAGACTGTGAATAAAACACTAAAACACTTCCAGCAGTCTCCAGCTCAGGCAATGCTTTTTCTAAAAACATTTCTGAGGTCTAATTAACTATCAGCAGTCATGGGCACAGTCACTTAAAGTTTTTTTAAAGCCTCTTCTCTGCAAATCCCTCTCCTCAATTGCATTGAGTCAGCTGGAAAACTCTGCTCCTCCTGAAGGCAAAAATGAATAATTATTTTATTGCCACGTTATAAACTAATGAGAATATTATCTCTGAAAAGCAAACAGCATTCCTGAGGAAGATGGGAAAGATTCTGATCTGACAGACAGCACTTAAAACTACAGTAAAACAGCTGTAATCAGTGCAGTAGCTCTATTTCACACAAATGCGAATGAGGCCCAAATGAACAACACTGATATTTGGTTTGTTTTTTTTTTAGTAAGTCTTTTGTTCTCGTTATATAGCACACAGACAGTCACTGAAATGCACTTTTTTTTAACCTTAAATTAAATTAAATTTTAATACTTGTGTACCTAACAGCACATATGAAACGTTTCAGTGTTATGCTTATCAGAATTCCACTGGAAAAGATGGTATGGTGAAATACACACATTAAGCCATGCAAACAGCTTTATTAAAATAAAGGATCCAAATTTTGGGACCTGTTAAATCTATCTTCTGCTTTTAAATTGCACACGCTGGCATTTTCACAGTTTCCTAACTTGAAACATTTATTTAAAAAAAGGGAAACTTCAAAAAGAGATTAATTGTGGTCTCCTGAAACATAATTGGGAACTTGAAAAACTGCACTGAGGTTTAGAGAAAGTCATAGATAATTTGCTTGACATACCCTGAAGTGCATGAAATAAAATACTATAGCTTATATTGTTCAAGACAAATGTACAGACTTTGGCCATACACTTGGTTTCTGAAATCAGCCTTCTGGGATTTTAAAAAGCAACTAGTTCTTCCACTGCTCTTTTCTGAAACAGAGATCTACTGAAATTAGGGATGAATTCAGCTGTTGATTACTACATTCAGAATTTGTCCCACAGCAAGAATTTATACCAGTTTACCAGTATATTGCTTTCACTCAGAAGCAGGAAATTTTAGTGTCCTCCTCTAGTGCCAATCATCGTATCTGCTTTTATTTTAAACCACTATGCTATGTGAATCTTGCGCAGGAGACTCAAAATAAAAAATGTGTACATTTACACTCTGTCTGATCTCTGTTCTCACTTCTTCTTTCTAGTCACTTTGCATAGTGCGAGTTTCTTGCCTGTGAAATCCATGGCTGCGGCACCAAAAAAAAAAAAAAAAAAAAAATCTCACATCGAGTTATAAAAGTTGCCATCCCCGGCGAAAGCCTGAGAGTAAACATACCACTTATAATTAGGATTCTGACAGGTCTCTGCGAGAAGCAGAGTCTGGAGCCATATGCAAGCACAAAGCAAGCTTTTGGCCCCTCAGGTAACATTACAGGGAAACCCAGAGTAACCCACTTATCTTACAAGCAGCAACACTTGCAAGCTAAAGAGCTACTAACAAAAACATAGAATGACACTAAATATAAAGGATTAGTTTCAGCAGCGCTAGAAGGGAGAAAAAAATTGAAAATAGAATATTGTAAAAGCACAAGTAAATTGTAAAATAAATATTTCAGGATTTAAACTAATAATAGGTAAGCCCATAAATCATCCTTACAATCGCTCCCTTTCCTACCAAACATCCATCCTCTCCAAATGGATGCCTATTACCAGGTCTTCAGCATACATTATGGGATAAAGAGGACTGTAGGAATCTAATTTACTACTGCAGGCAAGAGATGCCAGAGAAAGGGTTAGAGGAGTAGCAGAAAATCCTGGAGAGCGCTGAATTTTTCTAGGAGACCAAGTATCACTCTGCACAGTGTGATTTTGGATAGAATGACATGTAGCACCAATCCAAGACAGCCAAACCAAAGGTTACCTTCCTCTCAATTTCTGTCCTCCTGTTTGGGGCCAGGAACCTAAGGATTTAAGGCACTGGAGGGTAAGGCAAGCCTGAATAAAAGGCACAGCCAACTATAAAATTATGATACTGTACAGTACCAATGCTGGTACTAATACAAAATGTGGCTGAACAGGTCTTCCTGAAAGATTAAGTGGTTCCTGTGATTTCTTATCTATTTCAGGTAAGAAATAATGAAAAAGACTATTTTTGACAAGCCCATAGAGCAGAGTGCAAAGCGTGTTTGTTAGTGAGCTCATCACAGTGATGACAGGCTCTCAGAAACACTGATGTTTCTGACATTGCTCTGCAATGTGCCCACTGGAATAATTACCTGTAAATTATGGAAAATCAGACTCAAATGCTAGAAACCTCTTTTTTTGGCCAGATTATTTTTCTTCTTCTATGACTGCCTTGTGGCCAGTTCCTCTGTGTCCAGAGGCCTCAGGCGCTGCAGCATCAATAGCCATTCAGATTCATTGAGCTCCTGGCATCACATTAACTGTCCCTGTTTGAAAGATGCAGGAATGAATTTCTGCAAACACATTCCAGAGCCCAAGTCTACCAATCAAAGTTGTATTTTAATTTTTTTTTTCCTATCAAACTGCCACGTATTGCATGAGGGAGTGGGCAAAAATTAAGGCCAGCAAGATCGCATCAGTAAAACCATGTCAAATGACTGAACAACATGCTGAAGCAAATCAAAAGTCTACCTCAGTTCACAAGATGTTTCTGAATCACGTATATGTGTGTGTGTATGTGTGTGCATGCATGTTGATTTTGGTGTTTGGTTTTTTTTTGGGGTTTTTTTTGGTTTTTTTACTTTGCTCAGACTTTACTGTTTCATGTAATTTTTCGTTTACTTCATCGCATTGCTACATCATAAATTGTCCCATAAACTAAGAATAACAACTGAAAATCCTGCAAGCCAATTTACCCACACTTCCATGAGTAGGTGTTTCAAGAAACGCTTGGTCAGCCTTAGGTAACTCTAAACATAGTATTACTCAGTGAAACTGGAATTAGATTTTACACAAGCCTACATGAAGTTATTGGGTTTTGTGCGTACTTTAACGAGTCAGGATTTTACTTTTTCCTTCATTGATAGTCAGCAGAAGAGGACATGATGAAGTGCATAGCTTGGGGTGGGGAACTTACTTACTTGTTTCCCAGTAAGTTTATTTTCTGTACAAATCTGAGATATATTTATGATCAGCAGTGAGTCACAGGATGTAGCTACAGGGATCACATAACAGCTGTAATGATGGCAAGGGTAAGAGAAGCCTTTTGTTGAGCATTTTCCTTCGACAGGATAAATTCAGATTCACCTTGTATTTTAGCAGTTCAGAATTAACTCCCCAGCAGAGCAAAATTTTTCTTTAAGTTCCGCATCCTGTGCTTATTAAAATTTCATTGCGAAAGTTGCCGGAAAATAAGACTTGTAAACAATGCCCAGCACGGCCTCGTTGACAAACACTTAGGCAAGCACAGAGCAATCAGACATGAGCCTTCCAGTCCTTCAGATCATGGAGAGCAAAATCTGAGTGCATACAGTAGAAAAGCAGCAAGGTAAATGCTGCCAATAAGGAGAAGAGAGAAGAGGAGAGGAGAACTGCAAATCTAAAGGAGATGTCTAAGCAACACAGAAAGATGTTTTATACAAAAGAGAAAGTGACTACGCACATGCAATCATACAACTGAAACAGGAAAAGCACAAGAAAGTATATAATCTTGATAGCACTCTAAAGTAAGAGTAAAACTTCTTAAGTCTCTCATTTATCGTTACACTCAAACTTCTGCTTACCAGACACCTTAAACATATAGAAACAGCATCCTATCTTTGTACATATTCTTTTTAACATGCTCCACTTGTGCATATTTGAAGACAGCCCAGAAAGACTGTGGAATGAAGAAGGGAGAAAATACACTGACAACATTTGAAATGCCAATGGGATGAGCAGGAGCCAGAATTCAAGGATTCTCATGTATGATCCAACCTCTATGGGGGGAAAAAAAAAAAAAAAGAACCAAAACCTCTTACCGTTATTACTGTTATCATCAACTAAAATAATCTCTTTGAGCAGGTGAGCAGGAGTCCGGTCAATGGCTGAATGAATGGAGCGCAGAATCACTGAGAGAGCTTCATTAACAAATATGAATACAATGCTGACCTCAGGAAGCCTGTCAGGAAATGTAAGGTTTCTGCACCTGAAGAAAAAGGTTAAAAAAAAAAAAAAAAAGATGTAAACTGTTGGAAGTCACAATGTCAACACAAACTGTTTCAGAGACATCTATGCCCAGCCATAAGAATGATAAGAGAGCTGTTGTAGGCATGGATCAGAAGGTCCGCATACCCGTTCAGAGCACATATAGGCACGAACCAGATGAATTACTATCTAAAAAAAGGAATCCCTGAAAACAATCCCCTGAATCTGCCTGTGCAACCAAGGCCTAGAGTGAGCTCACTTTTCCACCCAAGGCCCAAACAATGAAAATTAGTTTGCAAACCAAATGCAAACTCTTGTTTAAATGCAGCTTCCAACAGCAGTTGTTTACAATGTCTTTCTGGAGAGTGCAGACAGGAATAAACAGTTAGCCCCTTACTTTGAAAAGCATCTTCTTAATAGCCACGTTAATTATTTTTGCTACAGAATCTACCATCTATCTCAGTCAAAATCAGAGGCCTCCTTCTCAACTCAATAATAACACAACAAAAGATCCAGCTCCAAAGAACTTCCTGCTACAAAGGCTAAGACAGCCACTGTAGCCAGAAAAACAGGTACAAGAATGGAAAACTTATCTGCAAGCTCAGTCAAGAGGTTTAATCAGAATGAGTAATACTCTCATAGCCTGGTGGATTTTCCTGTGCTTTTTAAAAAATATATGTTTTAGCCACATTCCAATTTGCTTATGCAAACAGCAGAATGGAAATGCTGCCCACAACTTTGAAGTTCCTTAATGTTTTATTTTTTCCCTCCTTCATTTCAAAAAGGATTCAAATTTTGTAATTTTATGAAGACTAGAAAGCCCTTTTACCGATTTCTATCTTTTAAGCCATCAGCAAAATGTTTGCTTTTTTAATAAAGCCACAAGTTAATTAAGTAAAAGTAATTAACTATTTTTCTCTGAAACTTTTAGTATTTTAATGCAATGTTTCTGAACAACAGTTAATTCTAACTTTTCTCAGATCTGAAACTATTTACTAGGATGAAATTACGCCACAAGCTGACCCAGGCACCATTTCTAGATAAGCTCTGTAGATGGAAATGATTTACGTTAATGCTCTTCTCTGCCTCTTGACAACACTGAAGTGGCTGTCTTCTCTCAACATGCCTAGATTCACTACATCCAGGAACTCTTGGAAGCTCTGGAAAGCATTACTAACAGCCAATGTTTAGCATACAGAAAGCATGGATGGATTCAGAATTTTTAAATCGTGCTTCAATGAGACTCCTTAACTAAATTTGTTCTTCAGTTCAAAGAGAAAGCATAGCACTTTTTTTGATTTTGTATTTTAACCTGTATAGTCAATAAACACAGAGAAGTATCACAAAAACATTCCTCTACACATGCTGGATGTTGCACAAAAATTAAGTTCAATCAAGATGATGAATTTACATGTATGTTTTTAAAGCTTCTGAAAAGAGTCAGTGCACAGGACACATGACACCCAAAACCACTGAGATACACATAATATTCAAAATTCAGCTGGTCAACCAATTTTCTCAATTCAGTCATTAGTTTGAAATTGATGGAAATCACATAAAGGAAGTTATTTAATATTTTAGGTACTTTTCTCTCTGTCACCATGTGAAAGAATTATATAGACATGTAAAACAGAAACCACAATCTTGAAAAAGTAACGACAACAGTTTTAGTCTTAAAAGGTGTACACTACATTTTTTAATAAGCTGGCTCATTCATCTTCCAGAAACAAATAAGAAACCTGTTCACAGAGATCCATGGTTTTTTGTTCCATGGCATCAATACAAGAGAGAAACAATTAAAATGGTGTTTGGATTTACCAATTCCCACTTGTAGCTTGATCTTTTGGCAGCATAAAAAATCAAAACTTACTTTCCAAAATTAGTTTGTATTTCTACTGGTGTGTTAGTCCCCTATCTTCACTGGTAAGAGAGCTTTCAGCTTTAAGCATCAGATTGAAAATTTTCTTTGAAGCTTTCAGGAGAGTTAAAAGCATGTAACTTTTTTTTTTGAGTACCACTGGACAGCAGATCAAGTGCAACAACAGCTTGTGGAAGTGTCATTGTGTCATTTATAATCAATTGCCCCCCACCCCTTTTTTTTTTTTTTTCCTTTAAAGTGAATGCCAGTTCATTAAAGATTATTTGTAATAAAATTTCACTACTCTCTGAAAATCAGATTCTCATAAAGGCTTACATTTGGACATCTTCTATACCTGGCCTTTAAAAGCAGGTGCAGTCATGATTCTTACCAGTTTCAGGGAGTTTTGCTGGCAGCCAAGATTTTCTAAGAAGGACTTATCAATAGATTCATAAAGGAATCAATAGGGTTTAAAGATCATTTAGAATCAATAGATTCTAAATACTGCATCTGTCAGCAGAGTGACCTGTATGTAACCTGTAAAGTACACAGCTGCACATACAGGACAGGAAAGATGTTTTCTCCATGAAGCACTGTGGGCCCTCTGAATTAATCAGAGCCACAGGTCCTTTCCTAGAGAGAAGAACCTGAGTGTTTTTTATTCAAACTAAAACACTACAAGAGGCAGAGGAAGCTGCCTTTTCTTCCAGAGACAACTAGTGCAAGGCAGCACTGGTTTTCTCCTTTAAGCCAGTAGTTCAGGAGTTAAAACCTTCAACCAGGACAGAAGCAGTTCAATCTTTTCTGATCTCCCCAGAGAGCTATCTAACTGCTTGCCAGCTTGGTGTGATTATTTTCAGTCCCCCTTTTCAGAGCGATTCCACTTTCTGTGGAGCAATTAAATGTACGTTAAATTGGAGTGATACCAAGTCTCTCTAGCCTTGTGTTTAGGGCAAATTCCTTGGAGGAAGGACCTGTATTTGTAGTAACCCATTCCAATGGATGTTCATGCATTTTAAACCCTGGACTTCACTCTTTATGGTTATGTCCAATCTTCTAGATTATAATCACAGTAACTCTTTTTTCCTTCTTTTGCAAGATGATATTTATTGTTTTCATTTAAGAAGTGCTGCTTTGGCTGAAGGAATAAAGGCACCTTCACAGAGCCTGCATCAGGTGTCAGGGCACTTTATTGGGAAACAATAGAGAATCACAGAATTGTGGAGGTTGGAACGGACCTCTGGAGGTCATCCCATCCAACCCCCTGATCAAGCAGGGTCACATAGAGCCGGCTGCTCAGGACCCTATCCAGGGAGTTTTTGGGTATCTCCAAGGATGGAGACTCTACGACCTCCCTGGGCAACCTGTGCCAGTGCTTGGTCACCCTCACAGTAAAAAAAATGTTTCAGTTTGTGCCCATTACCTCTGGTCCTCTCACTGGGCACCACTGAAAAGAGCCTGGCTTTATCCTCTTTGCAGCGTCTCCTCAGATATTTATATACATTGATGACATCCCCCCTGAGCTGCTTCTTCTCTAGTATAAACAGCCCCAACTCTATATACACACATACAGTGTCAAATCTTAAGGAGAAAAGTAGTTCTCCACACCTGCCCCCTGTACCCTAGAGTATTGTAATCTCTGAAATCATTCATTAAAGAAAGGTCATCTTCTGTGGTGAACCATCTCTTACAGCACTGCTTAAAAACACTGAATAGATGACTGAGTAGGTGAAGCACGCACAAATTGACTAGGGCTCCGCACTGTCATATCTGAGATGAATCTCTGGCAAATCTGAATTTTAAGTGGCATCTCAAAATAGGATTTTCAAGGTGTATATTTCAGGCTCAAAGTGTCTGGGAGGCCCCTGTACTTATGATCACACTACAATTTTTAAATACTAACCCTCACAGTTTTCCAAAAGATGCTAAGACCATTACAGATCAGCTCCTTGAAGAACAGACCTATTCATGGCACACGGTGTGTGTGCGTGTGCATGCCATCGTGCATTGACAAAAAAAAAATCCACATGCAATCTGGATACTACTACTTTGTGGATGTCATCTCTTATACGGAAGTTAGATGTAAAAATTTGCATGAGCATAATGAGAAATTACTAACAAAATTCTAGTCTCCTGTACACCTTTATAAAGCTAGCACATTTCTGTTTGATGTAGTAATTGAAATTTCATTCAAGTTTTGAAAATTGGGCTTCAAACGGACTATGAGCTAGTTAACAGGCTTACATATACTGAAATAATTTTCAGTATTAGCCTGTAAAGAACCTACAAAGCCTGTTATTTTAGTGATTCGCTTGCAGCCAAAATGCATAGAGATACAAAATAGTTCAGCAAACAAAGCTACAGCCAATCTATTTTTTAGCTGTCTAGCTTAGGCATAGTAATACTTGTTATACTCAGCCATACCAATGTACAAAGAAGAGAAAAACAAAACTCTAGCAAAAATGCTAAGATACATCACCTATCAGATAAAAAGCACCACAGTGATTTTGGAAAAATATTTTAAACGGTAATGAAAATACACTGAAAATAGTTCAAAGAAGTTGCTCCCCTAAAAACTGTTTTTTTTCTCCTCTGTTAATTAAGCTAAGGTTGAGATATATGTAAAATAGACTTTTGTAAGAAATTAGTGACAAACTATATTCCTAAAATGTTCCAGATGACAAAACCAGCCCCCAAAACACTGCTGCCCTACCATAAATCCATGCATAAACTGAAACGTTCAAACAAAAGAACTGCTTCTGACAAGTCTTCCATTCATTTAAAGGAAATTATTTGCACTGTTTTTCCTACCTGCATTCATTTACATCTTTTCAAATTAGATCACACTGGACAAAATTTTCCATTGTCTGGCACCTTATGCAAGACAACAGCAAAGTGTTTAATGCTGTGAATGTCATTTGACTCCCTTTTTGCTCCACCATACATTAAAAGATAACTACATACCATACAAAAGAATAGAATTAGGCTCCCGTTGTGTCTAATTTCTTTAGTCTTTTCTAATGGATTCTTTTTCAATGAGGGTACATTCCTAAATTGAGTTCATGTTTTCATTTTTCTATTCAGACTCATTTATCATCTTTACTTCCAGCTTGAATTCACTTCTTTTTCAATGTGTGTAGAGTTTTTAAAAAATGCATTTTCCTGCATACATTGTTTTTTGTATCAGATGATGACAATAAAAATTACCTACATTTTTTTTTTATTTAAACAAATCAGAATTAAACCCACACACCTCAGATCATGCCCAGAATGCAGAGCACTTGCACAGTTTCACAAGTATGTCTGTCTTCCTCTTTGTGCCAAGTTTTATGAGGAATAAAATTCCATAATTCTAGGAATGAACAAGAAATAGCTACAGAGACAGGGTGTGTGTATATGTGTATAAAACATATGCTGAAGCGGCAAAAAGGGAGGAAATTGTATGGATCAAAATCTTAGTTCCATTAAGCCGTAAGAATTGAATGGTTGTGTGGCAACCAGCAACATACGTGTTTCAATGACAGCTCTGCCTCAGATTCATCCAGGGGCCTCAGACAAGACCCCTAACCTGCCCCTCTGCAAAGCGAGGCTCTCACTAAAAAAACAAATTCATAAAGCACAGAGCATATTTCAGTATTATGACTAAGTGATTTTAAAATATAAATTCTAAATATTATTTAGAATTACATTAATGAGTATCATCCCAATGTAGCTAAAAAATTACCTCTAGCAACCCACTCCGCTAAATTACATTGGGCTAATAACACTAAAGTAACAGTTGTCATGGTGACCAGAAATTTAGAGAAACTCTTGGTGTTCTATTTTCAAGCATAACTCTGGTAAATGGGGGACAGCATACATTATGAATCTTCTTTCAAATATTTGTCCACAACAAAATTATATTCCTCTAGAATATATGCATTGTGATAAGACAATTTAGCCAGTCACATTAAAATTAGTTTAGCATAACTATGCAGTAAGAACAACAAAGCAAGAATATTTCCTGTATTAATAACTTCTCTCTGAGACCTTCTACAAATATGTACATAAATTACGAAAAAGAACTATTTTCTGCAATTTTTGAGAACCTTTCACCAAGAGTTACATGGGTATTGCAGCCAACAATGGCAACAAAACACGTTTTTTGTTTTAATCACTAAATTATGTCATCTATTGCACGTCTTTTTTAAAATACAGGATGCAATAAAGCATATTACTAAAACATTTGGGGTTAAGGTATTGTTTTAAGAACGTGTGGGAGGGAGCTTCAGTTCCAACAGAATAATAATTTCTCAGAAGCACAAGCAGAAACAAAATTGTACTTTCTTCAAGAGCTGTAATTTCAAGAGGTAAAATTTTGTCATCGGCCAAAATGGCAAATGGAAGTTCAAGATGTATGGGAGGAAAAAAAATCCCGTTCTGGCATAAAGGAAATAAATAGGACTAAAACTCTTGCAAAAGAACTGAGTCTTGTAAGAATTCCAGCCCAACTCTTTATGTTTATAATTTCATTTTGTGATCATTCTTCATTTTTCCTTTCACTATTATCAGTATTTTAAGTGTTAACTGAACTTTGCTAACAAGGCTGGCATTGAACAACATATAAAAAGGGCTTTTTTCCTGATCTCTGAGGATTACAATCAATTATTACAGAACTACAGCCAGCAAGACAGCACTTCTTCTGCAAATCTAGAAATCTTTGTTTGTGGTCATCATCTTCTATTACAAGGGAGCAAAGGCAGGCATACAATCGTGTGAGGAATTTTAATATAGAGTTACCATATAACTATAAGCAAACATGGCTAACACTTTTTTCCCTCCTGGCATCAATCCCTAAAAACAAACAAAAAATTTGTAATAAGGAAAGATCAGATAACAGGCAGGGAACTTGATAAATATGCAGATAAGTTCCAAGATTGTAACACAAGAGTTCTTGGTCTCCTAAGCATCTTACAGCATAGATTTAATTGTAACAGATTGATTCCCCACTCCTTTTAATAAAAGCTATTCATGTCGATAAGATTATACAATAAAGGTCCATTTTCTTCTTGGTACTTAAAACCAAGACCTTCCTCTGAATAAAGCAATAAGAACAGTAGGCTGGGAGTTGATGATCTCAATAAAACTCATTTCTGGATGAACATGAGAAGAATTCTGTATAGATATTTGGCCAAAAATTGTTAGCCTCTCACAGTACTACGAAGGATTATTCTGAGTATGTTTTAGTGTAAATGTATGCCAAGTGAAAGAACATTCACATGTTATGACACATTAATAAGAGACTGAGAGAGAGAAAACGAGAGAGAGCACGCACATTACCGCATCGCATCTTCTTTCAGTTAAAGGAGACAATGGGGAAGATCAAAATCAACAAGCATACATTATTATTAACTTGGGTTATTATAGCAGCTTGGAGACTGCAGCTGATTTGATATCACTGCTAGTGATATTAAATACTTCTAGAGCAGCCATTTAAGGAGATACATTCAAACAGGACAAACTGAAGCACAGATCGGTATCACAAAAGGTGGCCACTCAGGCAGTACACACCACTGCTATGAGTCAGTTTGAAGGCAGGCAAAAGTGAGACAAGAAAAAGAAGAATCAAAGGTAAAAAGATGAGTAAAAGAGCGCGGGAAATATGAAAGAATTAAACATTAGGTATTTAACAAGAATAGTTTGGTAATTTTAGGACTTCTGTCCAAAACAATACAATAAGTAAAGTACCACGCTTTTGTGCTTTTTTTAAAGGATTCCTTTGAAACATCAAATACAACGTGCAATATTTTATTCTACTTTTCATGAGTAGAAACAAAAGAACTCGGCCAGAAATGAACAGGGAGCCATAGCCGTAACTAACATAAGCCCAGCAAAACTGAACTGTTTCACAGACACACGTGGAAGCAAACGCTTATGGAATGCAAGTCTGTAGGAGCTGGCTTTTGGGGAGAAGCAGAGCTAACATGCAAATGCCCAGCCTGAACCTCACAATCTGAGATCACATGTTTTTCTTACATCAGTTTTAATAAAGGAAAACCTACAGGTTTATAGAAGTCTGACGTCTTGCACGCTACATCCAGGACTGCATATACCACCATAACACTGATGGACATTTTGGACAGATGTACATACATAAACAGCTTTTCTCCTAAAACACGTCACTCTCCTCAACCAGCCAATGCTTAATTCTTCTCCCTTGTAGTTATATTTGCATTCCGTGGATATCCTGCCTCCTCTGTTTGTGCCCACTTTATCACAAACCTAATTCTGCTGCTCTTCAAGGCTTCTACCATTGTTCTTTGCCGAATTGAGCCTCAAAGTAATACAATTTGGGACTGGTGAACTGTTTGAAACAAGAAGTACTTACAAAATGGCCAAAGCCTTTCTCTGCACAGGAAACAGGACATCTCTGCACTGTCTAGATGCCAGACAACACTGACTCAGCTAGGAAAAGGGCAAACCTGCTACAAGCCAAATGCTATACCATACCATTTAGCAATCTCCAAAGAAGAAAGAAAGATCTGAGCTTTAAATGCTTCTCTTCCACCTCCACCGTTCCTGCCTGTGCCTCTTCACACAAATACTGTTTTTACCAACGCAAAAGAAGTTTGGCTGACTGCAGTTACACTGACTGAAAAAGTTGCTTTATGCCTACCGGTCAGCACCCTCATATCATATGGGCTGTGCAAAACTCTGGAGAGTTCCTCTGCTGGGGTCCTGCTGCACATCTCTTTTTCCACTACCCCTCACTCTCTCATCACATAAGCAAAGAAGAATGTTACCTTTCTTTCCCACGTGTGCTTCAGCACACTGGATCAGGCAACAAAAAATTTACAAGCCAACAAAGTAGAATCCTAAGTGCATCTACTCGAAAGGAGATTTGGTACACAGCTTTGGGATCCCTAAACAACCTAAGTTTTAATAATGTCTTTTTGTGTGAGCTTGTTCAACATTTCACTCACGACAAGCTTTGTGGCTACTGCCTGCCCTACTTAAAGTAATGAGCACAACAGAATTATAACTAACACAGAAGTATTATCCTGTGCCTGCACACAGTAAGGGCAATATTGCCTTCCTCAATGCTTCCAAGCTCATTAGAGCCAGTACTTATTTGTTAGTCTGCGATGTAGATATGTTGCAGGCTAACAGATGCACATAAGGGTGGTAAACTGCAGAGCACCCAATTTCAACAGCAGAAAATAAATGGAGGCTTTGGAAGAGACAAAATAAGCAATACTCCACAATATTGCTTGTACTATCTACTAAATACCGCAAAAACGGAGCCTACTTCAGGATGTGACAATTACTTCAGGAGGCTGGGATATCCAGGGGAGTTATTTATTATAATCTGTATTAAAACATACTATTTTGGACTGTGCTGGGGACTCCACTGTGCTAGCGCAAATATTCACAGTGAAAAGTAATAAAATTCTGAACATTTTATCACAGAATATGAGACTCATGGCTGTACAAAGGGTTAGAAACCACTCTGCAGTACCTAAAACACGAGAAGGTCCCATTGCAAGGTGTGACAACTGCCACAGCCTGACCCAACTGCAATCTGCTGGATGTCTCCATCTTACTGATGGTCATTTTTTTCGAGAGAAGCCAGAGTTCAGGGGCTTGGGCAGAGTGCACTGTCCTAACCACTAAATGTGGTCTCCCACCTCTGCATGCCACCCACATTGGAGGACTGGGCAAGGCTGAATATTTGCCCTCTCCTCCACATGTGTTGTGGCTCAGCAATCTCTAATTGTCCTCTGGTTTTCTCACAGCATTAAATGTTGACAATAGCAACCCTAGAAAATCCTCTATGCTATAATATGGGGTTATTACATATGTGGAGTAGTCTTTCTCACTGCAGAACCTTGCAAAGAAATGCTGAGCTCCTCTGCTAAGTTATTTTGATGTGAATTCTCAGAGCACTGCAGGCAGAAAGGTCAAGGCTGAGTCATACCAGTATGATATAAAAGGGGCTACTAACACCACACACTCTTGGTAGATCACTTAATTCTCCCAGTCTCAACCGGGGCCAAACATATATGAATTATATTACACTTCAGTTATACATAGATTTCTGTTGTCTTTCCAACATCTTATACTTCATATGATAGGTTATGAATACAGATGACAGACCACAGCTGAGCCCAGACATACCTGTATGACCTCCATTCCTTTAGCTACCTGCCCACAAGCCTTTGCTAGGATTCAATGTCACGCTGACTCTTGCAGAACCACTGCTAAATCCAGGCTAATGAGCTTGGTTAGACCTAGGCTAACTTCGTCCAGAGCTATTGAGGCACTTCTGTCATATCTGTGCTTTCATGCATTTCTTGTCAGAACATACCACAACCAGCTAAGGTCCAGCAAAGTTGATTAATTCGGTCTCCGTGCCACTTGCTGTGTGCTCTCTTCAGACCAAGCATCCTTGGCTTTCATGCTGTGCTGCTTGAGCCTAGCATCTGTCCATGGATAATTTAAATACATCTATATAGACTCTGGAAGTGACTAATGCGATTAGCTTTAAAAATAGGTGCTACAAATCCTAAAAATTGATTATGATAGTGGAAAACATACTCTTGCAGGGTAGGGTTTTTTCCCACAACAGCCACGCGTGTGCTCTCACACAAATAAGAATTTGCGTATCAGGAATGGGAATTCTTTTTTCAGCAACATGATTTTCAGAATACCCTGTAGCTCTGTACTCCACAGGGTGCCGTATAGACAGTAAACAGTGTACATACTACCTGACAACACTCTTAATTTCCCTCAGTATCAGAAATTACTACATTTCAGTGTGAGATTACCTACTTGCTCCTGAACCATGATACGGGGTGAGGGGGTGGTGTGGTGTGGAATCTTCCTGAGCTACCATTATTTTGTATGCATACATCCATAAACATATTGTAATATCTAACATGTTTCTGGCAGATAGTTAACTAAGAATCAAAAATTTCACAGAAATCAGGATCATGATTCGTTTCTAACTGGAGTTTCTTTTAAAATCCCAACCCTAATTTATTTCTTTCAGCTACAGTAAAATTCATTTTCTCTGTCTTTTTAATTTTTAAAACCCATAGTTATAAAAAATTTAGATTGAAATCATTCAGGAGAGTCATTTCAAAAGAGAGAGAAGAACAGACACATTTCTGCCATTGATGTCATCATAGTTACAGAAGATTTATTTTTCCTCTAAATTAGTTTACAATTAAAAAAAAAGATTGTCTGTACAGACAGTGCTAAACTGATTTAACCAAAATACACATATAATTGTATGGACCTTGATTTCCTTAAAGTTATTATTTCAGCAAATCCACAACATAAATATTTCTAAAATGTGATATATAATAACATATAGCATAAATGTATTTTAAACTGCTAAACTTTTGCCTGGAATGGTGTTCATACCTTTTCATTAATATCAGACAACCTAATACAGGGTAAAATGTACTGCTTACTGCTTTAGTTATTAAAACATTTGGTTAGAGTAAGTGAACAAGATCACATCTGGATTGCTTTTGGAATTGGCAAGGAACTAAGAAGCCTTTCACATCTTGGTTGCTGGTTCAATTCAGTAAGTACCCATGATGTTTATTTTAAAGATTTATTTTTTCTAATGAGCTGCAAAAAAGCAGTTCTGCCTCCACCCACTTCCCCATCCCCAGAGCTGCTGTTTGTTGAAAGGATCAGATGTATCACCAAGGCTGAAAGAAAGTTGAGCATTAACTGTCTCTGTGAATGGTCCTACCAGAACAGGCCTCAAATGCACTAAAAGGAAGATTGTTCACTCCCTTGGTCCCATTCATCTCACCAAGCCGTTGTAGAATAACAGTAGATGTATTTACCCTGCCTGACATGCATGTTTCCCAGAAGAGAACAGCCCAGTAAAGGAGGGTCCATGGGCTTTCAGCTGGTACACACTGCTTGACTAACCTGCGTATTTCACCACTAGGGCTCAACAATTTCATCTCATCTTTATCAGACAGTTCTGGGCTTTCAAAAAGAGCAGTTCTTATTTTCTTCCTATCTTAGCCAGATCTTGTGATAAAACTAAAATTTAACATAAAACGGTTATTCTTTTAGCAGTAAAACACTTGCTATCTAATGTAAATTGTACGTGGGATTAAGGTTCCAAAGGATCTTGGGGAACTTGTAATGGATACTTAGTGGGATTTTAATAGGACTTAATTTGGGCACTCCGGTGTTTCAGGAGATATTTGAAACTTCCAACCTTCATATATTTGATAGAAATTACTCATTCTGGCCATCGTATGTAACCTACCTTCTATGGGATCACACAACACAAGACTTCCAGGTGAGAAAGAGCTTACAGACTCTACAACTCGGGACCTACAATGCTAGGTTGAACTACAGCACTTACCCGTTAGGCCTAAGGTCAGGCAGGGGCCTGTCCAGTGGCAAGCGATCACTCAGGTAAGCGTTGTAGCCGTAATACTGGAATTGTTTAAGTGCGATACGTCTGTTTTCAGGACTGAGATCCTGGCCCCAGTGAGCAAAGAGAGACGAGTCGGTGAACGCTTCAGCAGGATTTTCTTCCAGTTTTGGTGGAGCTTCTGCAAAAGACAAAGACAAAAAGAAACAATTTTAGACTTTCATTCCAACAGGCTCTAGGGTACGTTACTTTAAAAAGCGTAACTTTAGGGAGAACACCACACAGAACAACACATGCTGCCGGCTTACAGCAGCCTGTAAGTCTTCACGTAACATGCCCTCACATACCTCTTGTGGCAGTGTAACTACTAGCACCTAAGGCTCAAAATTCAATATTCAAAACACAGTTAGTTAAAACCAATTCTTTTTCAACACAATCAAACTAAAGGCCGGGAATGATAAATCTAAATGAATTCAATTTCAAAAGCATTCTTATCAGACAACAAGAATGTTATTTTTTTTTATACACAAAGATGAACTATTTAATTTCAGCCTGAATTATCTTGCTAGAAAAAGATTAAAGTTTTGAAGGGGGAAAACAAAGACAAAGGAAGAGAAGAGAGAGTCTGTACAGAACACACAAAATGGCTGCTGAAGTCTGTGTGTAAAATAAGTTCTTTGAAACTACAGATTCAACACAAAAAAAATTCACTGCACTTGGCATCCATGTTTAAATAGCAAACCAGTTTCAGTCACACAGTAATTTTATGTTCCAGTTTACCAAACCAGCCTATTTGAATTTGTAATCCATATTTAGGTGTGTGCAATGATGCTACTGTCACTTTGTCATATTTGTGTCATTATAAAATGCTTTTGTTCCACAAGGCCACATCTCTGGCTGCTATAACAAATACAGAAGGTAGGAAATTATATACTCAGAACTTAATTTAAGAAGAGTTCCAGTACAATGAAATCACAGCATTCATTCTCAATATTTAGTTGCTCAAGAAGTCTGTTCAAGGTAGTTTGTAAGGCTCTCTGTTAACAGCACTATCTCACCCCTCCAACCAGCCCTTCAGCCTTTACTCAGGTGACCACACAATCTAACCCAGAGAGCCTCCTCTCTCTGTAAACACTTTATGATATACAGTACACTAATAAAGAAAGATCAAATACCTTACTTGACCCTGATTTGTCATAATAAATCAGTGACTCACAAAGAAAAAAGCCTAAGTCCTAATTATTTACAAACGGTCTCCATAGCCATTAACAACTAACCAACTAAATAAAAACTCTCATTTCTGAAGATCTGTACTCACAAACCATAGCTGTTTGGTCACACAGAGACTTATGAAAATAAAAGCAGATCTTTGGAAAGTCTTCAAATGGCAAGAAACGTCAACTGTGTCCAAAGCCCTCCTCAGTGCCCACACAATCACCTACAGACCTGATAGCTGGCTTAAGCTAGCTGCATGGAAACACCTAAAGAGAACAGTTTATGTGCTAGTACTATATACCACCAGAATCATGACTCCCAAAGAATGCCAGGAAGCACATTCTTTGATCTCTTACTAAAAAGAACCCAAAATGCAAAAACATAAATTGAGAAGATTAATTTGTTTGATTTGTTCAAGATGTTTTCCTTTTTCTCCTGACAATACTGACAGGAAACTAATGACACTTGCTTCCCTGCATTACATTCCAACCTCTGTAAATATGTAATGTTCCTTTACTTGTCAAAGTCCCAGCCTGAATCCTGGAATCAGCTCCAGTTCTTCAAAGATGAAAGACATGCTAAACCCTCAGTCAAACAAGGAAACTACTCTCACAGGCCCTGCTACCACACAGACAAATGTGATAGAGTGGAGTTTGTGAGTTGGCATACAACTCTGCAATGGAAATTAAGCACGCTTGATAAACTCAGGTCATTTTAGAAGGTCCTAACTTGAGAAAGGCAGAATAGTTTTTAAATACCAGTCCAAAAATCACAGCAATGGGAAAAGTCACAGGTATCTCTATCTGTTGTTTGACAACTATATGATCGCCACAAAATCAATTTGTATTTATGCAAAGAATCTCACAAACTATCTTCACATCATAAGAGATATTTAGATCGGGTACATTCCTGATCCTGGCCAGTAGAAATTAATGTTGCTTGGAACTTTTCAAGAACATGTACATTTATGCTAATCAAGAAAACTATGCAATTATTTGTTCAACCTGTTGTGTGTTACATTAATCTGGATTTCTCCAAATGAAGCACACCTTCCCTGAAGGTTTTATCTTTTATATTTATTATTACACTTATGGCAGAAGACTGTAGGATCCACCCACATGCAAACAGCCCACCAATGCATGAAGACATCTGAATAAAAATAAGACTCACAGTAAGAATAGTGCATGCATATGCATTTGAAACTATAGGCATTTCCAAGAATAATTTTCCATGGATGAAGAGCCATCTCAGAAACAACTGCCTTCACAGAATCACACTCACATAGGCATCTATCGAATTTTATCTAATGATTTTGTGGGCAAGAGTATTTCCTAAAGTGATCTATGAATCTCTTGCTGTTTTCTGATTGAAAAAGCACTCAGTAATCCAGGTTGTATCTGCAAGACTAAGATTTTCCAGCAATGGATATCTGTGAATTTAGTTTACAAGCTCTAATAAACCACTTGCCAAACAGCAGCCATTTTTTTTATACTAAGCAAACATGTTATTTCAATACGTTGTTCTACAGGAGAAGAGCATTAGCAAGAACTTTCAATTACAATTCCAATCAATGGAATTAAGCACACATCTCTGATGACAAAGTCTTTCTCCCCTTTATTTGGCTGAAAACCCTTGGGGGAAGCGACTTTATTCAGGCAGTCTCTCACAAGAAATAAAAACAATTATTACAAGACCATCAGCTGCCTTTCAATTAGTCAACAGGCATATTTGATGCCTTAGTCTCTGAAAACAGATCTTTGCCTGAAGTCTCACAGCCAGTTCTTCTTACCGTTTGCTTCTACAATTGCAGAATGATCATGGGAAGCTAAGGCTCAAAGGTGAGCCAGTAAGTAGTACTGCCTGAAGCCATACTAAGGTAGGCACATTTATCTGCTCAGTTATTACTAAAAAAGAAAGATCAGATCCATTTTTCCTGTGGGAAGAAAGCTTACTACCCGCAGCACATTGCTGCAAATGTTAACACGGGGTCTCCTCTACATTAACTTTTCACACCATGCAAAGAGCAGCACTGTACACAAACATGAGGCTGGTATTAACTCTTGGCAGACTGACACTTTGCCATTAAATCAATTGATACCAGAGACAAATCACACAGATGTCATCTGGCTGTAGACCTGGGCTGAGGAAGTCTGCTTCCAGAAGCCTGGCTGCATCATGGCATCAGCATGGTGTTGGTCACACACTGCTTACCTGAGTCAAAAAACCTCACAGCTTGTTTTCCATAAGCATCTGTGTGTCTTTAGCTCATACTTTCTGGAGCATGTTTACTAGTTATGCATTTGATATTAATATAAAATCTATCACTTCATCTGATCTCACTGACTGCAGCCTCCAAGATGGAAATTCACTCTCCTCTTTCTATTGTTTATTATATAGAATAAGTCAGAGACACCAAATCAGAAGACATCGCTGAAATTCAGATTGTACATGACATGAAATCAATTCTCTTCTAGTAATAAAAGATATTTTTATTAGTAATTGAAGCTTGGATGAACTTGCATTAACACTGCCCTTGTAATGAAACACACACACAGAGGTTTCAATAGGCTCTTCTAGTGTATTGGGTACAAATAGCAAGGTTTGGGTAGCAGAGGGACTGCAGGAGTGGCCTCTGTGGGAGAAGGTCAGGTGCTGCTCTGTGCCAGACATAGCCACTTCCCCAACAGACTCACTGCTGGCCAAAGCTGAGCCCACTGGTGAAACTGGTGGCTGAACTTCTGTGAAAAAATATTTAAGAAAGGGCAGCAAATGACAAGGAAGAGGGAACAAGGGTACAAGGGAGCAGCAAAGAGAACAACAGAGGAAACAAGGAAGTGAAAGAAGACCAAGATCAGGAGAGTAGGAGGTGCCCCATGTTGTCTTCGTTTCCTAATACCCAAGTTAGTAATTAAATATTTGTGTTGATTGGTAATAAATTAAATACCTGCTTTCTTCAAAGGGTGTACAACCAAGCAGCAAACAGACAACAAAACGTCTATCCCTTATTATTAATAAGGAACTGCAGACAAGCAACGTGTTAGAAGCAACAAGAAAAGACAGACCCTATTCCATCAAGAGTTACGCATTTCCTTTTACTGATCTCAACTGCTGTAATGTACCAGTGTATCCCTTTCCCTCCTCTCCCTTCCTTCATTTGTTATCTATTTATAACCGACGCTTACTTCGTTAGTTTTTCTCAATACACATTTGTCTCTGCCAGTTTTCATAAGGCAACTCATACAACTGGTACTCAAAGAATAATATGATAAAAAAATTGATCAGGCAGTAAGGAATTCAGGAAAGGATTTTGTTGATTACCACCACGCATATTTATAGCATCATTTCATAACAGCTAATAATGGCACAGGAATTGTTCTGCCCATCATGAAAATCCAATTATTTCCAGGGTAGTACAGGACAACCACTTAATTTACAACAGCATTCTTAAGTTGTGAAAGGAAGGAAATAAAGACTACTGTATCCAACTGTAATTGCAGTAGTCTTCAAGTATCTTAGCAAAATATAATTATTTAATTACCATTTGCATAATATAATTATTTAATTACATGGGGATACTTCCTACCCAACAAATGCATATCTGTGTTTCAGAACCACAAATGGCCCCTCTAACAGCACTGATGCATTGGCTCTGCAAAGGTTTAGCAGTGATCTTTCTTGAAAGACTGTCTTCAGTTTTGTCACCAGTATAATTTTATGTTGCATCAACCTATTTCTTGCATATCTGCCGTGCAAGTGCTGACCCTGCCCATTCATACTTCCTTATCAAGATTTAAGAAAGACCATGAGAACATCAGTGGCTGCTTCAAGTTTCCAATGGCCTTAACTAATAAGTTCATGAACTCATGTAATAACATTAAGAGCTGGCATTTAGCAGATTAAATGGGTAAGGAATATTGCCATATTTAATCTGATTTCAGTGGTACCTAAGGCACAATGATACTAAAGCATCTATAAGGAATAATTTTTAAAGCAATTTAGCATCTAAATCTATAATAGGCACTGTGGCTGTTTGTATTGTATCATGATCCATCTGTGGAAGCCTTTAAGCTTTAAAATAAATCAGTTGTCCTCTCTTCCAATATGCATCTGCAGTTAACAACTACTTGGTTTACAGAAGAGGTCCTAAAGACAGCCCTGAACAGTAAGAGTTCAGCACTTCACAAGTCAGTACACTGCACATGCTTTATCCTCCTCTGTGCTGCTTAATCTGGACCACCAACTGCTGCCAGTAATATACTTTTTTCCCTCTTCTATTTTTTCTCTTATTTATTTTCCCAAGCTGTACATTGCATAACTTTTCTCCAATTTATGACTGATGCCAAATTGACTCTGTTGTTATGTTTTTCATTATTTCTCATGCCTGTCTCTCCTTGAGGTTTCATCACATAATAACAGCCTCCTTAGCTATTATTAACCATTTCTACAAACAGTACTGCAAGGCCTTGAAGAAAAGAATCCGGATCAAAATATGCAACAGAAAACGGCAGCAGAAAGGCCCATCCCTAATGACAACTGGGAAATTCTGGTAACCCAGTTACACTCTGGTAAATAAATGAATATGGTTCTGCATAATGAACTAGTAAGCTTTGTAAACAAACTCACTTGTGTATTGCATACCTCAAAAAGGAAACTCTCTTCAGACCGACACTGCTGAGAACAATGGGACTAACAAAACAGCCAGCTTCAACAGAAAAGCACACTGACATCATTAGCTCTATGTCCATAAAAACCTTTCAAGCTCATTAAGAAATATTCCTTTTTTTTCAGCTTCATTCAGATTTCAATTTTTCTTCCTAAGAAAGGTTACCATGAACAGGTTTACAATAAGGAGAAAGGATCAAGCCAGAAAAGGGCTGCAAAAATAGCTGCAGAGACAGATTCAGACATGTTGCTTGTTGTTAATAGTCCATAAGATTTGTTTTGGTTCTACCCCTCATTTGACTGCAGGCCTACTCACAAAAGCAACAGTGTTTCATATCAAAGCTTTACCATTGTGAAGATGGCTTCCATCGTATCAGAAGTGCTTTACAAAATCTGCAGTGTTACCTTACATCCTGATTTCAGTAAGTGCCAGTAACAAGAAGGGATAGACAGTAAGTCAGCAAAAATATCCTATCTGCAAAAATATCCATATGTCAGCTAAAGGCATGCAGAAAGCATCAATAATCGAGCAAAAGTACACACTCTGAGATGTAACAGGTTGCTCACAAAAGAAAAATGAATGAGAAATGATGCCAGGATGTAGGCAGAAAGAGCACATGCTCTTCTGAGTTCTCCAGTGTTTGAGATTTACCAGCCTAGAGAGGAAGGAGCATGCAATGATTAAAGAGGTAATGCAGTATCCATGCCTTACCTTACAAGGAGGACTCATGATATGAATCTACGTAGACTATCATTAAAGACAAAATAAACCTCAGCTCTCTGTGATGTTCAGGAGCCAGATTTTTGGGAAGTCAGGGTAAACTAGTAAATGCTTTTATGAAAGAGTACCATAGTTTGAAGAAACTGAAGGAACTGACTTCCTCACACAACCTCAGCAGCTTTCAGATTCTTGAGACAATCATGATGAAGCTCACAGCAACTTTATGTTTTAGATTGTCTCTGCTGGTACTTTGAGAATTGTTTCAAGATTTTAAGTACCGACTTTTTCATAGGCCTAATGGCCTCAGACTCTGACTGCCAGCACTCAAAAAAAATCTATATTCGACTTCCTGCAGGCAGTAGCATTTCAGCTTTCTGTGGAAGGAAAGATCCTTTCACTCTTTTCCTTGATATAGTTTTTAGAAGCGTGAAAACTTTATCTACATTTTGTCACACAGGAAGATACACAGAAGAAGATCCCACTTTCAAAGTCTAGTGTAATTAATGCAAACACGTTATCAGCATCCTTAATAATTACAGTCTGACAATTCCTGTCTTGGAAGGCTGATCTCATGCAGGACACTGCTATAAATCCTCTATCAGATGAATGAACCTCTGAAATGAAAACATTACCTCCTTGTTTGTACAGCATGATGAAACACCGACAAGCAATGGCAGAAGCTCACCAAGATGCAACAACTGCATCAGCCATGGAGAAAAGTATACTCAGAAGACAAAAATCTAAAGTTACAGTAACAGTGACAGAGCTTCCCTCAGAAAGGTTACTTTACATATTCTCTCACCCCCAAAAAATCACAGTACAATACTGCTGACAAGGTATCAACATTAATGGTGTTTTGTGCTAAAAGTGAATTTTACTGTTTTGAATATTCAAGTTAAGTTAATTCCCCTTGTCAGAGTCTAGTTTTGTTCCCAAAGAACTACTTTAACGGAAGTGCACCTAAGAAAAAATGAAATATCCAAGTGGGATAAATTCTGCTACCACTGCTTACTTACAGCTCAGCAACTCATACTGAAGTTGCCAGGGTTCCTCAAAGAGACTGACGGAGCCTGTCAGAGTCTGTCTGTACAGAGTTCGAAGAGCAGCAAAGCCCTAATCTTAAAAAAAAAAAAAAAAATCTGATCCAAACTACATACAAAACACACAACCACCCTGAGAGGATTCAACTCAATATCCATTCTGTGCATATTCCAGTACTTTGTAGTTAGTGTCAACACTGGACAGATCAGACAGACAGGGAATGGGAAAAAACCAACCCAAAAAAAAGGTGATCCTTTCCTGAAAAGCTAACTGTCAAGAAGCCATGATAATACTACAAATAGTATAAATCAGTACAAAACTTCAAAGATTAAACTGTCTATGACAGCACATATAGAAGGAAATGCCAAAAACTCTCTCAAAAAAATTTTAACATTTTTGAGAACTTGAAACACAATTTATTATTATTAATTGACATGTTACCACTACTGCATTTTAGTGCAGCCTATACACATACATAATGGTAAGCTACTAGAGAGCTGCTAACATTTATTTTCATTTATTTCTAAAAAACCAAAATCTCTTGCAGAAATTTGATTTTTTTTCTGAGAAATAATCCCACGCTTATAGTGCGTATTAAGGTTGAAAATCAGTCTGGTTCTACTGCTTAACAGAAGCTCTTTCTCTCCCTGAAGTCGGTTAAAAGTTCTAGAAACAAACATCAGACTGTATTTTCCCTGTATGAATGACACAAGTAGATAAAAACCAAGAGCCAGAGAGAGCTGTTTGGAATCTTTACCCAGATTCACACCCACACCAAAGTGCTCTGTGTTGTTTTTCCTCTTTCATTTTTGGCCAAATGGGCCATCCTGAAACCCTGCACCCTCCAGAAGCCTGGGACAGATCCGGCTGGGTCTCCCCCAGAGCCACACTGACACCAGTGCACACGATCACTAGGTAGAGAGCCTGAACGGCTCCCCAGGGCAGGGTGCCACGTGTCTCCACAGCATTCTCCCCTGTATTCATATTACCTAGATTTTCCCATTAACTGTTCACTAGACAAGACTGTGGGGAGCTAACTATTTATCAAATACATGCTTGTAAAGGGGTTAAGTTAATTGTGCCACACATTCTCAATAACGTACTGATTTGTCATTTTCTTTCAGGGACTTCTTATCAGAAATATCAGGGTATATTAGATGTTTGGTGATAGAAAGATCCATGAGATCTTTGAATTCAAATTAAGAAGTTCATATTACCAAGTCTTCTCAGATCTGAAATAATGGAATGAGTTAATATATTGCAAGAGACTGAAAAAGGGATGCTAACATGTACTTACAGAAAGCCAATGACAGCAATTCAAGTTCTTACACTGCAAATGGATAGCCTGGATACAGCAAGTTTGGTTTTCAACTAATGCAGGTAGAGCAGCAATAGAATGTGAATCGTTGCAGCGACGATCCAATTCAACGAAAATGTCAGAAGGCAGCTCACTTCTGCTAAAGAGTCAACTAAGACTCGGCTTCACTTTGCTCAGGATCAAGGCACTTGCAAATGTAAGAGATCCAGATGCTTCTTCCAAGGAGACATAGGGGAAGCCTCCTGTCCCAGAAGGCTGCAGGTCACTGGTACAGAAAACTGTAAGACCTTCTACTTACCTGGGCTGTGTGTCCTGAACTTCATTTTATTTGATTGTTGATTGGTGGAGATGTCAGGCTACAACATAGGCAGCTTTCAGGTTTTGACAACTGGATGTTTGTCTCATTTGTACAAAACTCTGCCTGTTCTACATAATATATATTTGAGTATGTCCACCCAAAAAAGACAGACATTCATGTAGAGAAGTTGGACGTTTCCTGCCTTGGCAGGTTTTGATAACCTAACAGTTCCTAAAAAGTCACTGCACAAAAGTTACTTCACACTGAAGAAAGATGTTTGAAGATGACTCTCAAAATGTGCTCAGCGCTAGAGGGCAGTGTAAAGAACAGGAAAATTTGTCTTCTAAGAAAAATCTGAATTTTTTAAGACTTCTTAAGAACTTGTTAAAGAGCTCTCAGAACTGCAAGTAGCAAACTTATAAACTGCTAATTAACCAGCAAATTCTATTACAGTGGTTATTTCCTAAGGGTAAGAAAACATATAGGAGAAAAATAAAATTGTTATGTCATCAAGCAAACGCTAAACTATATTGTGTGGGTGCATGTAAACACCACTTTATAGGAACAAGGTCTTAGTAAGGGCTCTATATTTCTCCTGCATACACAAGAACTAGCCTATTCCGATCTGAAAACACTATAAATCCTGGCCATTGTTGTTTCTACTAGATATTTCTCACTACTAGCCTATTAAATTCCCCTCTAGCCATAACTGTTCCACAGATATGAATCAGGCTAGACAGGTCCCTAGGACGAGAGGAAATGGCCTCAAGTTGCGCCAAGGGAGGTTTAGACTGGACATTAGGAAAAACTTCTTTCCTGAAAGAGTGGTCAGGCCTTGGAACAGGCTGCCCAGGGAAGTGGTGGAGTCGCCATCCCTGGAAGTATTTAAAAGACATGTAGATGAGGCGCTTAGGGACATGGTTTAGTGGGCATGGTGGTGTTGGGTTAACGGTTGGACTTGATGATCTTAGAGGCCTTTTCCAACCTTAATTATTCTATGATTCTATGATCATTCTGGCAAAGTTAACATAAAGCTACTACAAGCCTGGACAACCTGCAACTAGGGTAAAAGCTTTTAACTTACTGGAAAGGGATTATCAAAGGAAATACCTATTTCCAAGTACAATAAATTTCCTCTGATAATACTTACCAGATGAAGACATAGAGCTCTCTGACAGATACCAATACTGCACTTTGAAGGCTTTCTGTATCACTTGACACCAACATTTTGACATAGACCAATTTTGTCTTCTCAACTGGGTAAAAGGCTGATTTTCAAAAAATACACTATAAGGATATTGAAGACTAAAGAGTACGAAGTCTTCAGACTTTCTAAAACACATTTTTAAGATTGTCCAAAGCAATACCACTCTGCATTCCTCATGATTTTAAAAAAGCATCGATACATTTAAAGTGACACGGTTGCTTAACTACAGGCCTTCAAGATTAGGGGCGGTCAGAAGAATTATTTATTGACTGTCACTTAAAGGACTACTGTTGTCTTCATTACAAGAAATACATTTTAAACTGCAAAATTATTTTTCTCATTTCACAAAATTCTGTACTTAAAGCACTAACTTAAACTCAACCTGCAGACAAACATGCAACAACTTTTGGAATACTACTCTAACGAAACAATAACAATCTGCCAAAAACTGCCTGAAAATTAATTTGGCAACCTTATTTCAGTTTGTGATACATAGATCTCAACATTACAAACTGCTGTGCAACTGCCACAAACTGGTAGTGGTACCCGTAACGGAAACGGAGGAATAAGATGGGCACAACTGCCAATCTAATTTTTCAGATAAGCAGCATGATAGTCTCGTTCCAAGTCATGGTTCTGGTTAGCAGGAATAAACACCCCTGCAATGCTGATTAGATGAGACTGTCAACTAAAGTGCTAAACCAGTTTAAGCTCATCATCTCTGGTGTCTGCCCTTTTGTGAGAGTTATGGCACTGGCCTAACATGTTTCCTGTCTTGGATCAAAAAGACAGCGTGCTGTCGCACATATGGCCACTTTTTAGTTACTTGTGATAATATTTTGCAAAATTCCCATCAAATTTCATTATAGTGAGCATTGTACAAACAAAAAGAAAAGAACGTACAAATTAAATTCTAATTCAACAGAACAGCCAAACGTTCAGTAATTTCACACAGAAGAAGCTCCGCTGACTTTGGCGCCTTCAGGAGGACTTGAACAAACGACTTCCATGCATACAACCTCATGCTTGCCTAACAGTTTGTCATTAGGTAAGTTGGTTACACTGCCTATTTCTTCCAGGCAAGAGTGGAAGACAACACTACTACTAGCATTCCTCAGTTCTTAGCAAGTATGGAAAGGTTTGCAAAGCAAGCTTGAAAGGTACAGATGTACAGTAAATAAAATCTACACATAAAGAGCACTCTGCAAAGGCAACAGAATAAACTAGGTTTCACAGTAAGGCTTAGAGTCCGAGACCTCTCAAAGACACAGCACAGTGAGTTCCAGTGCAGGAAAGGAAATAAAAAGATTCAGAATATTCCACTGATTGTAACTGCACATGTTCCTAAATTTAGGCATCTGCTTATGTGCTTACTAAAAAAGGAATCTCGTTTTTCATTGGGATTAGTGGAGTTTGCATCTGTGCAGCTGAGAGGATTTAAAAGCTCAGTGTGTTTTATATCATAAACCCAAATCTATGTCACCTGAAATAAACATGAAAGCACTTAACTATTTTGAAAACTTTATTTTGCCAAGAGCTGTCAGGCTGTGACGCTATTTTGTCGTAACATACAGCTTTTACTTTTATACAAAACTGAGTAGTGACACCAAAAGTAAAGTTCACATGAGTAAACAGAAACTAGCTCTCTTCTACACTCACCCAACTCAAAGCACCAAAAATAGGCTTCCTCTTTCAGTAATCACATAAAATGAGATTTTCTCTGCTTACCGGGCCGTACTGACCTTCCTCAGATTAGTTTTCCTTCACCAATGTCCATTCAGTCCTCTGAGGAATTTTGTTTTGGCCCCTTCTTCACAAACACAAAAATTTTAGAGAGCAGTAGCTCCTCCGCTCAAGACAGCCTTTTCACTTTTCATAAATGATTTCAACATTATGATAAACGTTGTAAGCTGTTTCACCACTTCCACCAAAGTGTATCATTGGCATCTCAGTAAACAGCCATTTTGGTAAGTGGGCCTGCATTTGACAGGGCTCCTATTTCAAACGTACTTTTCAAACACTTGCAGATGTAATTGTACATGCTTGGAGCTAGTTCACATTTTGAAGATTTTTCCTAAGCTACCCCAAGAGACAGAGATGAGCTTCAGTCTTAAATGAAACCTGAAGAAATCTGAAGAACAACAGGGCAGTTTTGAAGAAGAGCCTGCGTGCACTTCTGTAAAAGCATCTTCCATCCCCATTTGCCATTAGCTTTTTTCATACTTAAAGCACTAGACATACACAAATGCAGCAGCAGGGAGTAAGTACATTTTAAAGATTTGCAAACTACACTGCAATAGAAAAAGAAACCTAGGCATAACATGGCTTCTCCTCTTTGCAGAAAAACATGAATGACAGATTAGAAGCCCTCTCCCATGTTTGATACCAAGTAGATGATTTGTGCTAATGTTAATAGCAATAAACTGAGACTGTCAAGATGTCATGAATTATCCTTGAAATAGTAAGAAAAAGTAAAGAAAATGCAATCAAATAAAGTCCTCGGGTTTAATAGGTATTTGGTAAATGCTGTAAGACTATACTTATCTTTAACTTAGTTTTGGAGAAAGGATAGTAAGTCAAAAACATGCTAAAAGAAAACAACAAGTCATGTAGACAACCAGCAGTCTGCATAAACAGAAGGCAAAGAGGATTTTCTAGATTATACCTAGCAAATACTTTGGTTTGTTTACTGTTCTCAGCTGTATGCACTGTCTATCCTACAACTAGGAACTTTGAGAAATATCTACTACCTGAGGTTTTTTCCTCTTCTGTGTTAAGACCTGTAGATAAAATGGCTCTAAAACTTACAACATTCTGCATTTCCTTTGCAACTTTAAAAACCAGAGTAACTTTTAAAAATATTTTTTATTTGAAGCTATTCTTCCTCTGCTTCAGTTGTGTGAAGAATGGAAGCGTCTGACCAATGTCAGCTCTGCAGGGTTCTGCTCCACTAGCAAGATTGTAGTTTTTGCTGAGTTTACACAAATATTTCCGAAATTTGATAAATACATCCCAAAAAACCACTATGGAAGAGAGTATCTCCCCAGTGTTCTCCACTGTCAAGGTCATGAGACTCTTCTAAAGATTGGACTGTAATGAAGAAGGAACAGGAGTGGAAAACTCCATAAGCACTGTTATTCTTCAAAACAAGAGGAAAAAGATGCATTCAGTTCTCACAAAAGCATATGATTGCTCATGGACTTTGATGACCATTACACGAGGCAAGAACTGGACATAAGAGTATGATCTTTAGATGAAATGAATACAGACATAGTTTTTAAAAGCCCTATCTTTGTATCCACAATTGGGTCCCTCTTTGGAAAATAAGGCAATAAAATTAATAAAACCTGCAAAACAGCAAGGCTCAATTATTTAATATTTTTAAAGCAGTTTGAAGAGATAAAATTGTACCTGTTTTATACTGCTCTTTACAACACACCAGGTTGATTCCTCAGAAGGGATATTGTGCAGTTTTATGGATAGTGGAGTTACGAAGCCATAAATGATCATTACGGGCCGGGGGGAAAAGGTGCAGTGACATGACCATTACTGTTGAAAGAGATCTAAAAGCTTAGAACATACGAGGCACTTCTTAAACAGGTGCTGATTACTACAAAATGACAGACAAATTCCACTATCATATACACTAGAAATGAAAAACATACGGAGGTGGTTGGGTTTTTTTTGTGTGTGTGTTTGATTGTTTTTTTTTTAAAAAGTCGCCAAGACTCTCTGATAAGAATTGGTCCAGTCCTTTTAATGGTGCTCACCAGTATTGCACCCCAATTTAAGCCAGGGCAAAGGAGTACTGTGCCCACTGCACAGCACCTCCAAAAACATCAACATCTGACTGAGAAATACTGTTACTTACTGAGTTAGCCACAGTACTTCTGCAGAAGGCCTGTTGTTAAAGTTATGCTTATCACCAATATGGTCCAAACCCACTTACTGTAGAAACACTGACAAAAATCACAGCTGGACATGTTATTGAAGAAATGAACCTTTTTTATGATTACCGTAACTTAAATTAATCATGTCTGCAATATGCTTTAAAGAGGAGAAGACTGCACCCAGCAGCAAATGCATTTTTACTCTCATGTTGTTGCTTCTCTAGAAACTCTTTTGAGTGCTTTGATAAACATCATTACATTTCACATTCTCTTGTGTTTTCCAGCAAAAAAAACCATACAGCAGAAAATAGCCTGGAAAGGTGTTACTAATAGTGACTGTGAAATAGCTTCACTTCTAGGTGCTTAATGATCTTACCACACTCATACCCTTCAGGTGGGACACAAGTGACACTCAGATGTCAGCATGCCCATTATGAAGCCACTCAGGCAGGCAAGAAAAAATGTAAAGGGCAGAGAGCCTTGCAATCCTGCCTCCCACAACGACTCACATGCTTCCTGCTGCAAGGAGGTGCCTTCTTTCACTTGCGATTCACAGCTCTGAACACTCTCCTGGATTTAGGCGTCCACACTTTCTCTTTAAAACAGCCCCCTAGGCCTGACCTTCCTCTCTAAACAATTTGGAAAAAGGTCTTTCTCTTTACCCAGTATTATGCAGTAAGAGCATCTCTGCAGGATACAAACCATTCAGGTTTACTTCTGTCTCCTGTGTAAAGGGATTTGAATGTACATCAAGGCTGTACTGGGACCCATGACAAAGCTGCTTAAATGAATAGACAGCACGAGTGCTGCTACTGATTTGCACCAGATAAAGATCTAGAAGACCATTTTAAATAGTCTATTATAGGATAAATTCTCATCTCAGCTATATTAAAACAGACAGGAGTAGAATTTGCTTAAATCCAAAAAGCTGCTGAAGGATACCACAGTTACATTTCATGTAATTGCACAGAAGTATTTTCTACCAATTCTTCTGTTCCACTGTAAAAGACAGCAGAATCGGCCCAGATCCTGCAGTCTGTGCATTAAATAAAGGAGTGCAATTAGCAGATATGTTATATACATATAATCCCAGATAGGTGGTTACTAATCCTAGCTGTTCTAAATAGAAACAGAATTATCCAGGAGCTTTAGAAAACGTCAGCAAAATGCCTAAAAAACTGGGTAATGAAAACAGACTTTCACCAATTTTGTAGAGTACCTTTAATAATAGAGGACCAGAGACTTTATTATTATATTATTTATTATTGTTACTTTTAGCAGAGACTATTAGGATAGATAGCAGAAGAATATACTCTGATAAAACACCAGAGAATTGTGAGACATTCAATTTTAAATTTACATAATGCTTTTAGGAATTGTTATGCATGGTAACAGATTTCATTAATCCTGAGGTTATGTCCAAAATGAAACACGGTGGTTTTTTCATTTGCTCCACCTGCCCAGCAGGTGTCTGAAATCTGCAGGGCTTGCAAGTTAATTACTGATGAGTCACTAGGGTGGGATAGGCTAATTAAACTCTATATAAAAAAGAAAAGAATGAACAAATCATTTTACCAAGAGTTAGGATATTAGCTGCAGAGTAGTAGTGCAGGAAGAAATTCTAGAAGCAGCCAGCTCTGAAGAGAAGACTTGAGAGGAGCTGATGTTACTTTGGAATAGCTATTCATCAATGAAACCAAAGATTTTCTACATCCACAGTGGAAGTAATTTTCTGTAACAGGAAATGAAGATTCTTAACAGTTTGTTTTCAATTAATCTTCACTCCTGGAGAAAAGCTGCCCTTTAATACTTTGAGGCTTAAACACAGTTGGCATAGATTGACAAAAATCAGTAAAGGCTCCAGGAATTTTGTAAACAAATCCTAGCTCGAGGCAATGCCAGAGAATTAAATTTCTTAACCTGGAAAATGGAACCTGGGATATTTTAATCCAATGTTTTGTTTTACCTGAGTTGTTTTCTAAATGCAATCTCTAAAAAAGGAATAATGATGAGAGAAATTGAAGCCAATTAGAAAGCAGGAGGTAATTTCCCTGGCAGGAGAACTAAAGCTCATTGCATTAGACCTAATCATCATCTCCAAACCTTAACCAGAAAAGTTTCCTAAAGAAGCCCCACACAGTGTTTCATTGAGTCACTGGGTAAGGGTGATTTGGTAGGCCTGCTGAGGAGGCATGGCTTTCTCCATGAGCAGAGCCACAGTTTGGCTGGGAACATTGTAATGAATCTGCTTCTCTTTCCATCTGACTAAAACATGCACGTGGAATCCATCTTTCCATAGTATTGACTCAGACTTTCTCAGTGTGATCTTGAGATCAAAAGTTATGTCAAGGTTGCTTCTCTGCCCCATACTGATGTTTAGTCAATGGTCATTGCCTGGAAGAGGTCAGCAGGTGCACAAGGGAGTTGGAGATTTAACTCCAAGGTTGCTTTTGCATTTTAAGGTAATTTTGCATTTAAGGTATTTTACCAGAAAAATATATGTCTCCTTTTTAGAGCTTAATGCTTCCAGATAGCAAGTTTTTGGTATGCTACCACGGCCAGTAAGCTCGCCAATGCTTACCCAAACACTGCTGAAAAGAAGTAGAAACCGATAGCAAGAAAACTCCTACACTAGTTTCACTCCATCCTAGTTTCAGAATAGTGGCCTGCTAAAACGTTCAGCGAAGGAGTGCTTCTGACTATATTTGCGTCCCTCTGCAGCTGTACCTATGCCAATGCAGGAGTTTAAAAATACATGCAAGGAAATACTGATGAGACCTTTCTCACCTCATATAATTCACATCAGAGTAGGTTAATCAGATTCAGAGAACAGAGCACAATCTTGTATGGTTTTCTTCTCCAGTGAATTTTGTTATAGAGGGTTCTGTCCCTTCAGACATTTGCTCTGATAACACTTTCTTCTTTATGTACTTTCCTGCCAAAGACCTAGCAAGTTGTGGAAGAACAGGTGTCTGTTTTTCCATCACCACTTTCTTGGCTTCATCTACCACCAGGTTCTCCAGTCCCCCAATGCTCTCAGAAATGGAACCACAGATACCAGATTTCCACTTATTTAGGTCCTCAGCCTCACTTTGCCATTGTTATTCTCCTGAATACTCTCCAGTCTAATTTGACATGGTTTTCATAAGCAGAGCTTTCTATCTGTGCTCATGATACATTCTCGGCATTTTTTGTCTGTTCCTCCTGACATCCCTTCTTCCTGACTTTGGCCTGCTTTCAAACTGCTGTGAAGAGTAACAACCTATGGGCACATGGAGTGTGCAAAGCTGAGTACCACTGGGTAAGTTACTTGGATACCAAGACATCCCCACCTTAAAAAAAGTGCCTAGCCTTCAATGCAAAGAGCTATTCCCAAGACAGCCTATTGCCTCAGACCAGAAGAAAAAGAAGAAAATGCTGAAACTTAAGAGCCAAACTGTCCACAACCGCAGCACATCCTTTGGCCTCCTGTGGAGGATGATGATTGCACTGGGAACTTACATTAAGGGTAATTTTCTCCTGTTGCTGCTCATAGTATCCTTCAACAGTGGAAAAGGAAAAAGAGGATTTAATTTTCTGCCTAAAATAATTCCTTAATTATCTTTGTACAATGGAGCACTTACAGAAAAGCCAGAATGTTCTCCCCATGGATCTCATCTTGCCATTGTAAAATAGGAATAGCACTGGTTCCCCTGCCTTGCAGGAGTATTAAAATAATGCTACACTTCTGAGCTACTCGGTACCAGCCATCACTGAAATGCCTATAAAAACAATAAAAATCCTCTTTCCTCTCATTAGCAAAGATGTTAGGAGCAGCCGTTTTTCACAAATTCCTCTGCATGAGCAGTCTGCATCACCAGCAATCTTCAATTACTTGTTGTCCCTGTCTCACAAGAAGTTAATACTGAAGAAGTGGGTTTCACTGTTTCCAAGCCACCTGCCTCTAACACTCTCTGTATTACAAGGAGCAGATGTTTACTACAATTACGCTTCCTTAACTAGTAACAGCGGATTGGTTTTGTGCATAAGGAGATTAACTAGATTTTCAAACCTCTTCGGAGTTTGGAGTGTGAGGAATATTTAATATTTCAGTAGAACTATCTTCCCCGCAAAAAGTCACATGGACTCAGATATTCATCGTCTTACAGCCTGATAAAAATTTGGTTCTATGAACAACAAATGTTAAATTGTTACCAAGAGGTTATTCATTCCCAACTGACCTAATCATACAGCGTGTAAAGAAGCAAAAATGCTAATTTTCAAGTTAGAATACATTGCACTCAAATGATTTTGTTCAGGCAAAATCCCTTCTTTAAATTATACCTTTTAGCCCTAACAAAATGTGCACTTCTTTGCTTAATTATACAGCCTGCTTTACCACTCTCTTTTCCCATTCCCCCTTTTTGTTTTCTCTTGCTCAGAGGTATGCAAACCATCTGTGCAGCTAACATGGTCTAATAACTATCTGCGAATCTGTTTCCCTGAAAGTGACATTATCTAAGCTGGAAGGCCAAATAGTACCAGCTGCTTGCAGGAGTGCAGGCTTGCACATTGCAAGATCTCTTCAATTTGCTCGCTCCCTGGCTGCCTACGTGGACAATACATGAAAATATCTTAAGACTCCACGGGTCCCATACTTCTGCTTGAGTCAAACATACCTGCACATTTTTTTTATTTTATAATACCAGAGCATAGTATTTGAGTTTAAATGCCAATATTTCAAACAGTTAACTAAGTTTCACATCTCTCATTTATTTGAGAGACAATGTCCAGTAGACATCAGACCCATATCGAGAGAACTTCTGAAGAACAGTTTTTTCCACTGACTTTAATATAATCTATTTTAAATAGAAATGTTGGCACTTATTCTCAACATGCTGCCCAGTACATATATTTTCCACACATGCTGCACTTTGCTAATATCTTTTTTTTTAAACTCTTTTTCTTTATTGACAAAGGGAAAAATCTTCATCTCAAAAAGGCTAATAAATGTGTTATGACTTATTCTTATAATGCTAGACCATTAAAAACTTTTCTGAACTTTTACTGAAAAGATACTTAAATTTTGTTCTCATGACATTTGCATAATATAGAAACATATGCTTATTTTTATCACTTTTTTGTAAGATTTAAGTGTTTGGGATAATTAAAGAAACGCCAGGGGATTTACATTCTCCATCTCTGAATTTTTGACCCTGGATTCCAGGGTCAAAAGAATACATCCTTGGCCTACAAAAAACAAACAGACACTGAAAGTGTCTGCCTTCATTTAAATTTTTTACACTGTTTTCTCTTAGATTATATTTTGGGAATCTAATGGTTTAGAGATTTACATGAAATACTTCATGTTAGTTTTTAAATTAAATTAGTAAATGTACAAATGATATACCTGAAGTGAGATGTTACTTACAGAGTCACACCATCAGCCAGAACATCTCTTTAGTAAACAAGACTATTTTTACTACAAGAGAAACACTAACATAATCTTACTTTGAATACTACTGGTGTAAAGAAGACTTGCAGCTTTACAACAAAGTACAAGTGTTGCAACTGGAGCAAAAAGAGCCCTTTTTTCCATGTTTTTTGGGGAAAAAGAAATCTAATTTAAATACACATAACAGACTCGGAGGAGCTTCTTATTAAAGGTATTTTCTTCTGGTAGCACCCACACATTAATGCTCACAACTTCCAACTCTTAAGAAAAGCCATGTTCTATAAAACATGATGGTAATTTCTTTTGAACTTGCATTTCCTATTAACAGCATTAATCCCAGCTTAACCTTAAGTATTTGGATATCTGTTAATATATCTCTTACAATATATTGCTGCCAGTGTAAGGAATGGTAGAAGCAGAGGTCAGGTAAGAACAAGAAGAGAAAGCGCTTTCATTACATTCCCTCCAATATACTAAGCAGCAAAGCACAGCTACTGCATGGAAAGTAGTAAATTATGCAGGGGAAAAAAGTTAATATAGATCTGTTTTCTCTTGGAGTAAAAGTACACTCTACATGCCACAGTGTTGTTCCTTCTCGAGTTTTCAGCAATGACTACTCAGATCCTCCTACTGTGGACCAACTCAGCCCCTGCTAATTTTTAATTTAAATAAGTACTAATTTCTAAACCACACCTTTGAGGCAAACAGTCCTTAATAGAAAGATAAAACATAAAGGGATATTGGAACAGTAATTCCTACATTGTTTTAATGTTTAAGGAAAACAAGTTATTCTTTCATGAATATCAGTTAAATGAACAGCTCTACATAAAGCATATTCAGAGTATAAGGCTTACAAAAAGATACAATACTTCCTAAGTGGTAATAAGACATACTGACAGAAGAAAATAGTGCTGGAAACTACGGTATAACCCAAAACTTTGTTTCACTTGTGACTGACTGATCGATGACCATGCCTTCCCAATGCTTAACTGGATTTCCAAGGTCCACCTTTTAACACGATCAGCTGTTTGTCTTCTAGTCTTACTTGACAAATTAAGTAGTTTGGATTTATGCTAGCTTCTTCACAGAATGTCCATTTATAAACACAGAATTCAAATTTCTTATTTAATATTTCTCATTAGAGAAGAGCAGGAGAATGAGGAATGAGATTTTGCCGTATTTGTCATATAATTCTATTTGATGTCATTCCTCTTTCACTGATTTCTATCTGCATAATTTAATAGTTGATTATCATATTACAGCCACTAAATCGCAAAAAGCTGGTAACGATCATATTTCAGAACCTGTTAGTATCCACTTGCTACGGTCCTGTTCTTCCCATCTTCCATCTGAGCCACTTCCAGATGGTCAGTGGAGGGAAAAAGTACTAATAAAGTATTAATAAAGTATTACAAGAGCAGGGTAGAAAACTTGCATCATATCATCCAACATCTCAAACGTTCAGGTGGATGTTTCCAACCATCCTAAAAAGGTTTCTGTGCAGTTTTTAGCAATACTTTTTATTAGACTCCATGTGCATTATTTAAAAAAAAACAAAAACATATAGGTTAAATTGTTGGGGCTTCTTTCTTTTCATTTTTTCAAATAGCTAAAAGAATGCCTTTCCCTGTAAGGGAATTAGCTCTATATTTGGATCTAAGATCATTAGTATTTCTTTTATCTCAGATGCCACCCAAATCATACTCTGAATAAAACCAGTCTCTATTCAAAGTCAAGAGTATAAGCACAGTTAATTGAGCATGAAAACACATACAGATTCCCCGGCCAGGCAACCAAGCTGGATTTTCTGCCCCCCATCTAATTTTTTCCCTTCTTCTTCCTCAGAGTAGCTTCCATACAAGTCACTGTAATCAGCTGAAATATTTCTCCTGTGCTACTTTGTGGAAAACTACCTCCAGAAGACTGAAAGCCCCACAAGGACGTTTGCAATTTCATCGTAATTGGTGTCGATTCTCCATGATAAATCCAAGCAAACTCAAGATTCCTTCCAGGGTCAGGGAGGCCAGTCTGCATTATTATTAAAGATTAATGCATATTTACACAAAGTCATATCTATGAATTTATTCCCTCAGATCAAGAAAGCCAATGACTCTGGAAGCTGGTGGGTCTCCAGTTTCCATTCAGACAAATATTCTTTGATACCCAAACTTACCCTTTTCACAGCTTATTTTATACTCAGTATTTAATGCAAAATTGACTTGGATATGTTTTCCTACTGCAGTCGTAAAGTAAATTTTTTTGTTAAAAACTAATTCATAGAATCATAGAATATCTTGAGTTGGAAGGGACCCATAAGGATCAGAGTCCAACTCCCTGCTCCTCACAGGACCACCTAACACTAAACCATATGACTAAAAGCATCATCCAGACGCTCCTTGAACTCTGACAGGCTTGGTGCTGTGACTACTTCCCTGGAGACCCTGTTCCAGTGACCGACCATACCTATGTTTACCTTATAGAAAGTGACTTTGCAAAAACACAACTTGTAATTCTACATATATCTGAATCTGAAATATGTAGAAAAATGTGACTGTCAGTTTGTCTTTACTACATCCTACAGACTGCCAGGACCTACAACCTTGCTGAATGTCAGTTTCTTGGTGATGTATGTTTCCATCAACATCGACATGCAGCTACTTCTGAATGTGTGAAAAAAGGGGACATCAGGTAGAAAGTGATCAGAGAGCTTGTTCTAAGCAAAGAAAGTACTGTAACCAAAGACACTGGGGGGGGAAAAAATGGGATGAGAGCCACAAGAAAATATTGGGTTTTATTACTAAAAAAAATTCTCCATTTTTAAAGCTACGTATATTGGAGGTCTATTATATATATAATTTAAATACATATTAATTTATGCTTGACTGATTAGGTATAACATAATCCATTATGATATTCTAATATTTAAGAAAGTTTTGTTACCTACATTTTAAATTGGAATAGTAAAGGGTAGGTATAGCTGGAACATTCCTACAATTTCTACAACAAAAACATTTTTCTAATCAGTTTAAATTCACTGAAGCAAATATATTCATGCAAGTGTTTAGCTTATGCATAGATGGGATTAATTATTTGGATGAAAATTCGAAAACTTTTAGAAAGATCATTACTCTTTCTGTGAAATTAAATATCAGATTGTTCTCTTAATAAATGGAAGCCTTCATGAAAAGCCAATGAGAAACTATTGAATGAGAATTTAGATTAGGTTTGAGAATTCTGTCTTCAAGTTAGGAAAGCCATTTGCATTCCTAACAGCCACCAGCACTATCAAGCTCATTACTTAACGAGGGCAATCTAGCCAGTAAAACCAACTCCCAACTCAGAAGAAATAGCTTTTAAGTCAAGAATGCTCTCTGGTGACTAACTACTGATGATGATTTTTATGTCAATGGCTACGAGAGATGCAAAACATGCAAAAGCCAGAGATTTTATCTGCAAGGTCAGACTATCAGATGTAGAGAGTACTCCCCAGAATACAAAGGAAAAGATTACTTGATTTTAGTATTTATCGAGTACAATTATCTATTGTGTACCTTGCAAAAATTAAAGTGATCTATAAAAAAAAAGTATTAAAAGCATTTTCCATGAGTTTGATGATGCTATTTATGCCTCTTTTTAAGAGCCCATAAAGCAACTTGTGAAACTATGGTCTCCCATACTGAGCAACTTGGTGATAATGCTGACGTATCAGCTTACTAATTAGCACATACTCTGCAATTGCAATTATACTTTGCTTCTTTTTAAATGTCTTTGTACAATGGAAATATCTCTATAGCTCTGTGATGTTCTCCATATGCAGTTAAAACCTTTATCATATTTATCATATTTATTAACTATCGCAAAGACAATTTGTGACTACAGTCTTTCCAAAGGGTATTACTGTTAACTTGTATTATTCAAGCCCAACTCTGACTTGAAAATTTTATTTGATGGTCGTTACATTTGGAAAGTTGATACCTATTAGAGAAATATTTCATACCGTTTTAAAGGTTTGACATGGTAATAAGTAAGCAAGGCCCCACTAAACAACAAGGTGTGTTGGGACTTCCCTGTAAAATTTGAAACAAGTAAGTTTCCCTTCCAAAAGTAGAAAAGCTGCTTTTATTGTCCTTCAGACATTTCAGTGAAAAGTTCTCCCTTTTTCTCCCCAGCTCTGAATACATTACTAGGATGCCTACTCTTCCAAATGCACTATGGAACCATCATCCCACCGTCCTCCCAGCTACTCTTCAGTTTGCAGATATACTTTACAGTCACAATATTTGTTCATCAACTTCCTTATCCTCTCACCTGAACTTCTGTCCTCCACCTGAAGCTTATCTCTTCACAAATACTGCTCTCTGCAATAGCCTCCTCTGGTGCACGTACCATCGGTTAGGCTGGCTTTCTCACAGTTCTTTTCTCTTTTAGGCTCCTTCCCCTAAAGGAACCACCAGATAAAACAGCTCTGTTTTTTTTTTTTTCAGCACTTGTGCAGATTCCTGCCACCTGCAGCTCCTCCTTCCATGAACACATGTGCCTTAATTTCCACTGTACCATGTGGACACGGACAGGTGCAATGTAATACCAGGATACCAGTTCTGTCCAACTTGCCAGAACATCTTGTCTTCACACATGGACAGAACTTTCCGGGTATCATTCTGAAAACTCAGTGCAGCTTGTTAAAATACTCTAGCAAATCCCACAAGACATGCTGACAAGACCCATTACTGAATAAAAAGTAGTATTAAGAGCACTGGGATACCTTTTATAGGACCAGCTATCGATTGTGCTTACTTGCAAAGTTATTTAATTTATTACTTCTACTGATTAAGAAGATGGTTAATGATTCCTGTTTTATTATCTGCTTAAATTTTTGCATAGCCATCACTCTTGCTAGCAAACAAAACCTGTAACAATTAGCTTTGAAGAAGTTACTGGCCAACTAAAAAAGACTGACAACCTGAGAAATAGTGACAGCAGAATGAAGTTACCTTCCACAAGATACAACTGGCTTGTGGAGCTGTGCCACAAATACACATCGATTTGGCAGGTGGGTAGAAGTAGCAGCTGATGCAGACAGGTAACCTATTAACTCTTCCAAAGCATCTTGAAGGTCAACCAAATACCCACAGTGATTTTGAGGTGTTTTGATAGCTAGGTAACCCTCCTGCAGGGAGCAACAGCAGTGACCACATCAGCATCAGGTCTTGACGCAAGCATTTAACAAGTAACCTTGTTTTCAGAGGAGAACACTGATTGACATGAGTGCAACTTGTGTGAGTCAAATTTGCTGGGTTGGATTCAGTTTTGATCCTTTCAACTCACAAACCATCCATAATAATAAATACAAGTTTAGTGCTATACCAAAACATTTCCACTTCCACACACAAACCTGAGTTCATTCATTAACTGTAGCATTATTAAATCCTCACTGTTCAGTGACTTGATTAAGAATGCATTTTGGCAAATGCTCTAAAGAACAACAGATTCCAATGCTCTCTTACAGTCTCAAGTATCAGGAGAGACGCTCTTAGTTTCTCTTCATCAGACATACATGGTAGCTCCCTCTATACAGCTCAGCTGTACTTGTGGCTCCTAATGACACCCACTGGGAGCTGGAAACACACAGCCTCATCCAGTATTCCCTACAGCAAAAACAAAGACATTGATTTTCCAGTTCAAGCAATAGCAGCAGGTTGCCTCAGTTTCCTGCCCAGTTTCATCTTCAGCAAAATGTTTGCAACTTTACAGCTATTAACCTCATCACTCCATGACATTAAATACTGCTTTATTTTTCCTTCTTAATAAAAAGCTCTGTATTTCTCTAATACTTAGCTTGTTGTTCTTTAGAGGTAAAATATCATCTATCAGTTGCTCAGGTAAAGAAAACAGCTCTTCTGTTCAAGATCTATTTTCTAAAATTACAGGTATGTTTGGCATGTGATTCACATATTCTAAGTGATCAAAACACAGAAATGTTTTCAGCCTCAAGGGGTAGATAAAGCCTTCCAAAAACGAAGCCTGCAGTTGCTGCTGAACTGACTAATAATTAGCACATGGTATTGGCATTGATAAGGCAGTAAATTTAAACACTTAAAACAAATAATGTCTTTAATATGGTCTAGAAGAGGGATTTTTCTAATTCTTGCTCTTGATATTTATGTTGAAAAACTAACCTGGGACCAGAAAAAGAGAAGAAATGCTGAAAGAGTAAATGAGATACAGCAACTGAAATGAAAGAGCCTCAAGCATAATGCAGCTGTACTTACCTAACAGCTCTCTTCTCAATCTGTTGGACTCTGCAAGGCTGTCAAATCAGAATTTAGCATCTTCTAAGAAAAATCCAAGAGTTCCCTCCATCCTTGGAAACCAAATTTTTAGCTGAGCTGATATGCGTATTTATAAATTTTTTGTAAATGTTAGGTTTGTTTAAAGCATTGTCATCTGCAGTTTTCAGAAGATCAAATGGAATAACAAAAAACTCAAGAAAGACTACCATCAGCCCAGAGAGTTTACAAAACGGAAAGCAAGTTGTGAGTAGAGAAGGTTATAAATTATACAGTGTTTTTTTTATTTCACACACTGAAGAATAACCTCAATCAGATTCCTTGCCTGCCAGGAATAGAAACTCTGGCTCTGCTTCTTGACAGCCACAGATGGTAATGGACAGCCTCATCTCAGCAAGCCTTTCTACAAATGGATTCCTCTACTATTGACCACAGCCCAGCCATGGCATCTGCCAGCTCCATTCTGTCCCAAATTCCCCTACCTCAACCAGCAAATGCTGAGCGAGGTCCTAGAGCACTGAAAATCTATACTAGATCAGCTTCACAGAGACAGCACAGTGCTGTTTGATAGACTGAAGTGGGATTCCAATCCTACTTACAGCATAACTGTGTGCTCCCAATTCTCACTTCTTAAAATACCTTCCTAGTTACTATAAACACATTTTTTTTAAACTTTTCAGTATCTAAAGCATAATCCTTGAGAACAAAGTAACTTCCCACCCCCAGGAGTATACACAGAATTTTCTGCTGTGTTCTTTTTAGACTATTTAGTGGCAATAGTGCTTTAAGCACACTTCAAAGAAGGCAGTTTTGCTTAATAAAGAACACACAATATAGATAGCCTTGTATTCTACTCCAGCTGTGCTTTACCCATACCTCTCTCATCAAGAAAACACCTGTGAAACATGACAGATTTAAGATACACCCCCTCCCAAACCAGTAGATCATCAAAACAGATCAATGCTCCATAGTAACAGACGGAGGACTAAGCTTGCAGAAATGCCTCTGAAAGCTGAACAGCTCAGAGTGGGCTTCCATTCTCTCCTGCACCTCTTTTTTGTTTTGGGGGGATTTTTTTGTTTTTTAATAACAATTAACCACTCCAAACAGGTTGACAACTTACTGAAAACGGTTCTTCTTCAGAAAAGTGCTCATCACTTACTGTATACCATCTTTATTACATTGGTACTGACATTTAACAATAAATCTGCAGCCCTTCTGTGGAGCTCTGCCTTACAGTTAAACTCAGACTTCTCCTTTTGTTGAGGTTTTCCAGGGACCAGGAGTTGGTTCCATATCTGGGACTTAATTATCATGCAATCCACTTGCATACACTTCTTCCTGCTGGCAAGATGGATCAAGAAGAAAGGGTGAAAAAACAAATTGTCCTAAGCATCTTTCACAAAATTTCACAGCTGTTTTTCTCTCAACACACAAAATCAAATTGCGTGCCATTCCATTCAGCTGCAGTTTGTAACTTTCCCAACAACAGTCATTGCTAAGTGAGTGAAGAAGACTGACAGCTCTCCCAGCTAGACCTTCTGGTGCAAATTCATCATGAGAGCCGATGGGGAAGGGTCAGGGGACGCTGCTGATTGTCGGCTGTCTCGAAATGGGGTGACGTAGTAACTTCTCAGGTAAGAATTCCTGCACAAAAGCAACCCTGTGAGGCGGGGAAGGCAGCGCACCAATGCATAATGGCTAGGAGGGTTCTGAGAGAGAGGACTTTTGCACTCCAACTCAGAATCCTTTTACCCCAGGGGAAATGTTCAGATGACTTTAAACTGGCAGCAGAACTCCCTGAAGCAGGGCACTACACAGGGGTTTGTAGCAGGACTCAGTGCTAAGCACTTTGAATTCACTGAGATACAACAAAAAGGAGAATTTAGTTGTCTCACTTAAACTGGGAGCACACAAATTATTCCAGAAGACTTTTTATTCAACAATTAATTAAGGTATTGATAACTGTCGATAGAATTAAGGAATTAAGCCACAGAGGCAATTCCCTTCAATGTATTTTCATTTTCTTCTAGATGTCAAAAATCAGTTACATCCAGTTAATCTGATCTACAGCAGATTTTCAGAGAAGCCAAAAGCATAGGTGCCTGAAACAGAGGGTCTGGCCCCTTCAGAGGGTTGTTAAACCATCCCATCTCAACAGATATCCTTTGTTAAGACAAGTATAGAAAAGGTCAGCAGACACAGCGGTGGTGGAAGCTGTCTACTGTACCTCACAGAGCACAAAGCAGGAGGATTCTCATTAGTTTACAGAGGACCATGCTGGAACAGAACATGAGCCCGCTGGAGGTTGAGCAAGGAGAGTGGCTCAAGGATTACTTCCTACACAGCTTTAAGATTTGGAACAGGGGTGGCAAGCCAGAGAGCAGAGGTTAACAGTGTCAAACCTGGGATCTCCAGTCCTAGAACAATGACCAAAAGGAAGCTCCAACAAGAAAGAGAATTGTACTTAAAAAAAAAAAAAAAGGCCAATTGTGTAATCAGAGGAGGACAAGGAGTCAGCTTCCTCAAAGATGTGTGTGATGGTGAGTGATTAGAAGTAACAGAGTGTGTTGACAGCCTGCAGAGTCAAATGGGCTGGATGACACCATATCACAGTGCCCAGTCATTACTGAATGATATAGGACAAGGGATCCTAACTCTTCAGTTTCTTTGATTAAACAATATGAAGACTTCTTTAATAGGTGTTCTGCTGCTGATTCTGAACTGATAGCTTGTTTTCAAGAAGCTTCAACCTTTCATCTTCTCTGTCAGTAACAAACTGGAAAACCATACTTCTAGATTCTCAGCTGTTGGAAGCTGGCACTGCTCCAGCACCAGAAACAGCTTAATTCCCGCTAAGACTACAGATGACATGATCCTTTCACATAGAGGATGACAATGAATGAAGAGTGAAATGTGACAGTCGATGTATTCCTTGGGGTTAGCTTCCATTCCAAGTCAGAAATGAAGCATATGCAGTACCTCATATGCATGCAATGTATGATACATAGGAAAACCAACTCTTCTTGTTTTATTGTGGGCTTTCTACTCCTTAGTAATGTTTCTTTTAGCCATGAACACCTAAATTCATGACAACTGCAGCTCTCCTTATGAAAAGAAAATTTCTAGCACTCTGACTGCAGAGTAAATCTCAAGTCCTAAAATGTGTAACAGAGAGAGCTCACAAATCAAAATGCATCGTGGAAACTCAGTATTTTAAATTCATACCTTTTTCAGTCAATCTTGTGATGCAGGTATTTGACTTAAAAAAGCTTAAGTTGATAATGCTATACTTATTAATCACAATACTTCATTTCGGCATACAACACGCTTACACTTTAACACCAAATTTTACTCTAGGTTGTAAAGAAATTAAATTTAACTATGCTCCCTCCAGGAGCCATTTTTAGCTTTTAGTACAGTACACAGCATTAACGTGCCATTACTGAGATGTGAAGCAGTCACTTTCTTCCTCGGAGAGACTCTGTAATTCATTTTCTGAAACAAGAGCATGAACGTAACAGTGAAGTTTCGCATACTGGTAAGTTGTCATCTTGACTATTCATTTACCCATGCCAGATTCCCTTCATATAAAGGTTGCCAACTTTAGTATGTCTCCATAATTGCACCATTCTTCCCTGCTCCTACCGCAGCAGTACCTTGCTGTCTCTGCTCTCACCCAGTCTCTCTTTAGCCATACCTCTTACCTCAGGACAAACGCTGAGGACATCCTGTGCCAAGATCAAGACTACTGCAGTCTTTTTGTTCTCGCTGCCAGTCCCCATCTCGTTTTTGTCAATACCTATCTGTGCAGTTCACAAAACATCTGGCAAGAACACAGTGATTTTCTGCCTGGTTCTTTGTAATTTATGGTGCAGTAGGACAAGCAGTCCTTCATACATAGCTAAAGCCGTTTCAAAATGTCTCCCGGGAGAGGGCTCATAACCTAACCCTAGCCCATGTAGCAATCATTGTGGGAAGGTGTTCAAGAGACCTGATTACTTGCTCATATGACAAGCCTTCTACCTGTCTCAGCTTACTCTGCCACGGCAAGCACTCAGTACTGTTTACATTTAAAATTGTATTTGCCCCAACAGGTCCAGAGGCGGATTCACTGGCTGTTTCACCGTCATCGTGTTGCTGCTTTAAATGCATTCTTTCATTTCATTCTGTTCAATTTCATAACCCCCTTGTAAACAGTTGTATTACCACTGCATTTAGCAACACTTAAAATACAGAGATCATCTAATATACAAGGAATATGATTATGATATGATTTACACAACTGTGTAAAAGAAAAGAATGCTACTGTGTCATGCCACAATCACCAACAAATTCATCAAACAAACCCTTCTCAAATTTTCAGCCAGAAAAAGCACTTTACAATAAAAATGATCTGAAAGTTGTGGGGCCTGCTCTATTTGTAGTAATTCGGTCCTGTGCTAATAATTACATTGTCCTGCACTTTTTGTAACAATCATCTGCATCACGCAGTATAAACCAGATATCTGCCTGGCTCTGTACCCCTACTTTCCAGTGGTATAGATAGGAAAATTATAGGTCAACAAAGTATCAGTGCCAATAACTATTTTATAATTAACATAACTGTTCTTGATTAAAACAGAAGGATAGACCGTCTTTAAGGAGAGAACACATTCTGTTAGTGGCTCATACAATATCTTGGCAAGTAAAGCGAAGATATCATACCCGATTTTAGCTTTGCGCCTGATTCTTCACAGCTTTCTGGTTTAAACAGGTATTTGCACTCGTGTGGTGTTGTGATATGCTGTCACCAGTGGCCATGACTGAAGAATACTAGTCTGCTGGCCTTTTATACCAACTTCACAAATTCAAATGGCTGCTTTGGATGTAAAGCAACAAAACAGCAGGCCATTTCATAGTATTCCAATCCGAACAATGTGAGCAAGTAAGCACTTGGCCCAAGATGTAGAACGCAACATTAAAGCCTTTAATAATGTATTTTTGATAGCTGTACTAAAAGTATTCCACTAGGGACACTGAGTCTGTAGACAATACCACATTTCACCTTGCACTTTTTGTTATTCATATTCATGTGCATACTCAATGCCTTAAGATTTTTGTTTACGTTTCTACACAATATGTTTTTATTCTGGAATAGATACATTGGAAAAACAAACTGGTCATTGCATGAGTCATTCAGAATCATCTACCATTACACAACTTCAAACACGTAGCACAAGACACAATAAAATGCCAGCACTTTGCTCACTTTCTAAGACAGAACTGACCCTAAAACACAAGAGAAGATACTAAACTAGTATAACTGCATACTATTAAAAAAGTGAAGTATTAATTTTAATTACCTTTAATTTCACCTTATAAAAGAAATAATCTGCAGATATATCCTTCAGCAAGACAAAATAATTTTTTGTTAAAAAAATCTTACATGGATTAATTTTTTTTTCAGTACACATAACAAAGGCATTGTGCTAGATTTTTACTTTGAAGCATGCTAATAATGGAGATGAAGCATACAAATAGATTCTTATTGACGCATATTCCTCATGGATAATAACACTACCTATTTTACTGATTCATCTTGCTATCATTCAAGTAGATTTCTTAATGCTAAAATCCAGCTTTTTATTGGATAGTGGGTATATTCAGGTAATCAAAAAGCTTCTCTACAAAAGTCCAGCACTGGACTTTCAGCTACATACCTAGGCAGTTCAGATTTCATTTTAACTCAGTTTTGATGCCCTCTACAGGATCATAGCCAAGTGCTGAATTTCATGTTGCACACCCAGTTTCCAAGGCAGACTCTGTATGTAAATGCAGAATTCCTCTATTTTTTTATTTTATAAATTGTTACAGACTATACAGTTTGGATTGATTTTCCTGATTTGGCTATCTTCCCCAAGGACTACGTAAATGAAACAAACCTTCAGGCTACATATATGTTGCTACTGTTTTCTTCTTCTAAATGCCAAGTCTCTGATGAATTTTATTCTAATTATCACACAGAAACTGGAGCTCATCCAAAATGCGAACATGAAACACAAAGACTGTTTCATCCACCACAAAAAAAAAAACCAAAACAAAAAAACAAAAAAATTAAAAGTAACCCATTAATATCCTAAAGTGAAAGCCACATCTATGGAGTTTCTTTTTCACGAAATATTTAAAGCAGTCTAACAAATACGTAAGCTGCTATTTTACCTGTAAGTATAGCCCATCAGAAAATTTTCAACAAAATATTTGTTGTAAGACAATAATGAGGCACCGGAAAGAACTAAAACTTTTGCTGAAACATATTCAGTCATGATACTCCATCAAGAATGATTTCTGAGCTCTAGAAGCTAAATTTTCATTAATGCCAAAAAATGTTTAAACCCTAAACTGAAAGAAGAAAAAAAGAAAGATCAGAGATTCAAAATCGCATCCTACATGACCGCTATGACTACTGGTTGGTTACTACCTGAAGAATCAACCTTTCTCAAACTCCTTTTTAATGATAAATGGCAAAAACTCTTGAAAGTCATTAAATAAAAATTTCTGCAATCCCTGAAAGCTTCTGGTAATGACAAAATTGATTTCTGCATAGCTCTACTCATACAGGGAGAAATATTAAGAGGGAGGCATGCTAGCAGGTGTCTCATATCCTTTTCAAAATAATGTTGAACTCAGTGAAATAAATCTCCTCTTAATCAGCAATGCTTTAAAAGCTAAATTACAGCTAAAGTATGTAATGAAGAGATAAAACTCTCTGAATAAGAATCAAAATTAATATAAAGAAGTTAAGTTATAATTGCTTGAGGAGTGGGAACTATCTAACTTTATGAGATAGTTACAAAAGGCAAATCGCAGTAGTTTCACAAAACTCTTGTTCAGAGCCTGCTTTTCTTCTAATCTCAAAATTTCCGACGACCCAAAGAAGAATTTGTGTAAATTTTAGGACAACACAAAAAATCTGATCCCACCAGATCAGATCTGATAGAATGTCTTAATTTTGAAATGATTACATACTTTCCAAAGCATTGAAAACACTGCTACAGAGTACGCATGAGGAGCATAAATTAATTTAAGAAGTCTGTTAAACAACAGCATCTTTCCTATTACCCAGGAGAAGCAGCAATGCCCTGTACTTTTATGTATGTTATTTTAAAGATCCAACTTACCTATTTTACGGATTTTTCAAGTTAATGAAGCTCAAAGAAAATTTTCCTTTTTATTAACCAAATGTGACCGCTTTTCATAAATGCAACCAACTGCTAAAGAAATAAATAGAACAAGATATGCAAAATGGATATGAATCTTGAGACATGGACATCATATATTTCTCAGTTACTGAGAGAACACTAATGCCACATTCTCTGGCTCAAATTAAATCATGAACTCTCACACATAAGAGCTGTAATGGAAAAGCAATTTGCAAATTTTCAGCTTACTACTGGTTGGCAGGCCAGCATCTGCCAATTGGTGTTAGCATCAGACTCTGCATATTCAATACAGAATGTATTAATTATACAATTTGAAATACATACTCCTCTGTGAAAGGTATACAAATATTCATCTAGGCATACATACAGGTTTATTCTTTCTCTGTAATACAACTCTAAAGATGATGTATTTCCATGGATGACTTTGTTCAAAATGTATATTGGATATGTACTGTTTTAGTCCTTTCTCTTACTAAAAGGTTGCAGATGTCAGAAAGTCCCTGATCTGAACATCATTGCACTGAATCAAAGAGAATGACTGGATGCAAATCCCACTGACAGTAACAGAAAAATTCTTAGGAGATGTTGAGTACTGAGAGCAATGCAAGATGTGAAAGCTTAAGCTCTCTGAAAATAAAAACCCACCAGGTGGAGCAACCACTGAAGTTACGTAGCATCTTTGGATGCCCTGAATTACCAGCTAACATCTTGCTGACACTTCCAAGGCAGAATGAACTGAACTTATTATCACAGTCATGCCCTACAAAGCTAGGCTCCTCAGGCAAATTTTGAGTTGCAGCTTGCAGCCCAACTGAGAACCAGCACCCTGAAATACAAGATTCCATTCAACGTCGGCTTTATTTCAGTCTTGAGAAATGCATCACCATTCAGGCAGCCCCACTGCTGCCTTTGTTGACTGGCTTAATGCAACAGCTCTTCTTCCGCTTTATGAATGTACCGACTCTTTTTCTTCCAGCAACTTCACAGTTATATGATCAAAGAAATTAACCTAGACCATGTTGCCATTATTCAGAGCCACAATGAGTACAGTCTTCTTAACGATAGGGCAATATTTCAATCTTGCAGCCATAACCATGATCACAAGAGATTCTCTCTCACCCAATACACCATTTTACCACAGCAAAATTAAATTGCACAGGGTTATATACCAAACCCATAGTCTGCAGTCTGATAGAGTATCTCCAGACAGAACCAAAAATTAATCTTCTAGAGAACAGCAGCTAGGGAAGAACTAACGGAATTTCACTCTCATTACAGAAACTTATACAGACTGTGCGGTATCATGGGAACTAGGGGGACCTTAAATCCTAGCTAGTAAGATGGGAGAAAAGGAAGAAACTTATACTGAAGGTTCAAGTGAATCGAATGCCTGTTTTGCTTCAAAGGGATCTGTAACCTCAGGATATCAGAACAGAAAGTAGTTCTTAAAAATCTTTCAAACAAACAAAAAAAAATTCTCATTTTCTTTCAGTCACTATGAACACTACAGATACATTCGTATGGATTAAGCTGAAAGTATCTATAGAACAAGAAGAGGGGGAACAGATTTTTAAAACACTGCTTCTGTGATAAAGTAGCTATTTCTGGAGAGACAACTATTTTCGTAAGTTAATTTCTTTTCTATAGCTTTTGTTTCTCTGCAAAACCAAATACCTCTTTCATTAGTGTTTTTTCTTTTCTCATATTGCATCTTTTTTCTCTCTTCTCCTCCCAAAATGTCCAGGCCAGAGCTTTCAAAACAAAAAGGGAGAGCACTCTCTCACGTTTGAAAAAGAGACGATATTGAAATAAATCCCTAAAAACATAAATTAAACTTTTAGATTTTCTTCAACAGTTTTCCAGATAAAAGGTTAAAAAACAAGAGAAAAGTATCTGTGAGCTGAAATAGAAGGAAAACAGTAGAACTAAAATAAAATGAAAACATAGTTACTTCGTTTTCTGAGCAGAATAACCTGAGCAGATAATTGATATTACCAAATGAAAAGCTTGAAATTCTTCTTTATTGCTGCAGTTATCCAATGGAAGGAGTCTGCCTAATTTTAAACAACACATACGAAGTTTTGCCTTGTTTTCGTTTTCTGCAAGGAATTGGGAATATCTATTTAAGTAGCCTGATGTCTCTGTAAAGCTCTCTTTTTGTGACTGTCCATTCACCTGGAATGACAGGGAAGTGAGACATCAGTAGTGTTGGGATTACAGATCAGAAACTGCTATTTAATTTCACGAGTACAGGGACAGGATAACAGAAAGGACGGAATTTAGGGCTCAATTTTAGAGCCAGTGCTCTTCAATGTTTTTATAAATTATCTGGATGCAGGAATCGAATGTACATTACGTAAGTTTGCCAATGATACTAAACTAGCAGGAGCTGTGGACTCCCTCGAGGGCAGAGAGGACTTACAGAGAGATCTGGATAGACTGGAGAGCTGCACAATCACCAACCGTATGAAATTTAACAAGACCAAGTGCAGGATTCTGCACCTGGGATGGGATAATCCTGGTTATATGTACAAATCGGGGGACGAGAGGCAGGAGAGCAGCCCTGCGGAAAGAGACTTGGGGGTTTGGATTGATGGCAAGTTGACTATGAGTCAACAGTGTGCCCTGGCAGCCAAAAGGGCCAACCGTGTCCTGAGTTGCATCAAGCACAGCATAGCTAGCCAGTCGAGGGAGGTGATTGTCCTCTACACTGCAGTGGTGCAGCCCCACCTCAAGTACTGTGTGCTGTTTTGGGCACCTCAATATAAGGACATCAAACGATTAGAGTGTGCCCAGAGGAGGGCAACCAAGATGGTGAAAGGTCTCAAGGGCAAGACTTACAAGGAACGGATGAGGTCACTTGGTTTGTTCAGCTTGGAGAAGAGAAGGCGGAGGGGTGTCCTCACTGCAGTCTACAACTTCCTCATGGGGGGCAGTGGAGGGGGCCGTGCTGATCTCCTCTTCCTGGTGACCAGCAACAGCACACGAGGAAATGAAATGAAGCCGCATCAGGGGAAGTTCAGATTGGACATCAGGAAAAGGTTCTTCACTGAGAGGGTGGCTGGTCACTGAAACAGGCTCCCCAGGGAAGTGGTCACAGCACCAAGCCTGTCAGAGTTCAAGGAGTGTCTGGACGACACCCTTAGTCATATGATTCAGTTTTAGATAGTCCCTGCGAGTAGAAGGGAGTTGGACCCAACGACCCTTATGGGTCCCTTCCAACTTGAGATATTCTATGATTCTAAGATTCTTGGAAACAGAACAAAAACATATCTCACAATACTTATTCATCAAACTTAATGGTGAAATCCATACTTTTTTCTCTTCTAGGTGATATTCTGGTTCCTTTTCACACAACTGTATTTCTGCCCACCATCTAACTCCATTTGAGAAAGATCATAAGGTACCGTAATGGCTAGCATGCATGTCACATGCAAATACACCTACTAGTTACTTGGTGCAGTATGACAGTTAGTCTACAGTAAAGCTTATTTATTTGTATTTCAAAATTAAAATGCAAAATTTGGCAAGGATGAGAAATCTTCCAAACTTTCTTTCCTTTTTTCTCTGTAATTTTGAAGATGTTAACAGGTGTGAGCTTAAGATTCTTCATGACGTTGATTAAAATATTGCATGTGATACAAAGTATACGATGAAAGTATGATATGATAACACTGCCCTGTGGGGTCATTCTATATAGAAACAGGTGTGTCTGCTTTACCTATTTGTTGCTACTTTAGTGCGCACTTAACTGTGTCAGTACTAGAAGAGTGTAACCTACATCATACAGGTCATTATCACAGGCTGTTTTAGACAAATAGTACACATGAATTCACAAGCAGAACAAATACTTTCAGGTTCACTGAGTGGTTATTTTCGTTGTGTGTGATATCTACCTCGGCAATTCCCTGAAGTAGTAATTGCTGAAAGCTGGAAGAATATTCCAGGAAAACTACCACTTAACACATTTTTTCTTTCCCCCATATGCATTGGCTGCTGCCAGGGACAGGGCAACAGACTAGAAAAACCTTCGTATGATTAGCTTTATATTCATTATACAATGCATTATGCACTATACAAGGCAGTGCTCATTACATGATGCATACCTTATATAACACACTGACAATTTCAGAAGCAGATAACTATGCAATGTAACTTATCAACCAAAATCCATGCAGCAAATTCTGATCCTGTGAAATACATATGATTAGGCATTTTTAAAAAGTAACGAAGTAAAAAGAAAATTGGGAATAGAAGCTTGATCTGCTTCTGCTTGGTAATCAACATTTTTTTGACACCAAGAGTCAGATATGCAAAAGCTGTAGCTGAAGTCCCAGAACTGTATTTTTGTCAGGAGAAGATCTGGCCAGAGAGACTCAAGCCCCTTTGTTTCTCATGCAATGCTGGTCATGCACAAACTAAATGCATGTAACACATCAGTTGTAGGTATTTACAAAGACTTAATTCAGAAAAATAACATTCTAGTCCTGTGTACTGGCCTGAAAGAGGCTAAATAAAAATGCATATGCTTTTACTTATCTTAAATGGGAGAGCTATTAGTGTGTTTTGTTACAGCAGTGAGGTATAATTTTGTTGTATTTCTGTTACTCAGCACTTCAGTGGGAGGGAAGGTATTAACCATTCATAATAGTGAGGTATTCATTGATGAGAGCCTTAGTAACGAAGCAAAATAAGCAGAATACCACATGCTCTCTTTCCAGTTTTCAACAAGACATCCTTTTGAATCTCTGTACTGTACTTTCTTAGTGAGGCTGTGCCAAAAGGTCAAAGCATGACAGGTATTAAAGAGGGTAATTAATACGATGCTTGGTTGTGCCTTACATTCTTTGTAAGGTAAAATGTAAGGACATGTCAGAAAAAGAGGTCAGCTGTAAACAGCGAGTGAGGAGCTAATCTGCAGTATGTGCTGTGGTGTTTCAATCAACACAGATTACATTAATCTGTGTGACCTGCCTGCAGTGACTCCTACCATGTGACACAGATAACAGTCAGCACTGAGAGTCCAAGAAGGCATCTTCAAGTTCCTGCAGATTAATGCTTTCACAGGAGGCGGGGGGGGAGGCACTCAGCACAACTCATCACCTCATAAGAAGTGGAACTGACAGCATAAATAAGATAGATTTCCAAGCAAAGTACATCTTACTGAATTTATATGTCACTTGGGTATGCTTGCATTCAAACGCAAGCCAACAGCGACTTGCTTTTATGCCTTTCCTCATATGACATTCTGTGGTTCTAAAGACTAGCTTAGTAACAACCTCTTCAGGATGCAAATGTAAAACACCTCTTGTTTTCAAAGGGAACTCTCACCTCCTTCTTGAAGAGAGGCCCACTGAAGGACTTTCATGAATAAATTTCACTGTGGAAATCCCAAGGCATCACTGAATGAACAGCAAGCACCTTTCAGAGGTGTCACGTCAGTAAACCTCTCCTTGTCTCCATAAACAAAGAAATACACACAGCCGAAAAGCTGCAAGGGGGGCAGTCACACACACAAGTGTGCTATTTAATTTGTATAAATAGCTTTCCATTAAATGGCATTAAAAACAGTCATAAAAAAGTTTACACTCCCGCAATGGGTTTCAATTAGCAGTTTAAGCTTGGTTTATATATAAAAGATTTTTTGCTCTTAGGCAAACAGAGATGACTATCAGTCCCTTCACGGAACTCCACATGTCAAACTCTTTATAATCCAGGACTTTATTACATGCACCTTCATGCCAGAATGTGAAATTATTAATCTGAGCTTTCATTTTTTCTGTACTCGCCAACCTCCATCTGAAACAGATCCAACCATACAATGCTCTTCCATATTCAGTTTTTTCTAGGATCCAAGTTCCTTGGATCCCATGTTCCAGCTGGGATTTATTTTTAGTCCAGATGATATCTGTTCCAAGAGTCACAATATGCAAAGAGACCTGGATCTAGTGTTTACTAGAATTAGTAGAGCTAACTATAAGGAATACGCTTGGTACAGGACCATTTCTGTGGACAATGTAGGATTACTTCAGAAACAAAGGCATGGCATTTATCAGCCATCAAAAAAACCTGGATTTCTTCGTTGTATTAAGCCTTAACAGTATTTTCATGAAACTACATATTGAGAATACAATAATTATATTAATTTGTGAGAACAGATACCTGATGAACCACTAGGGTTAAAAGGGTTGGAATTCATGCCTATTCCATTCAAGTTCAAACCTTCAATTTCCACACTTTCCAGCAAAATAGCGTAGTTGAAACTTTCCTGCTAGCCTAGTTTTGCATGATTATAATTTTCAAAACTCACTCTTTATCTCTTGCTGCACAGAAAACCAGAAAGTTTTCTTCTGTGAAAAACGACCATGAATTTTCTTCTTCAAAATATAAAGCAACTGTAAAATAGAAGATGTAAATTGATAGAACTGTCAGCTTCAAAAGACAGATAAATCCTAATTGCCTTGAGGAAGACTATTTGGGGCCAAGACTCAGGCAATTTCCCTTTAAAATATTCTTATGTCTGAATGAGTCTTTGAAAACATTTTGATAAGCAGAGCAGGGTGAGGATACAACAGATAAATTTCCTCTCCTGGGTTACGAGGGGTTGTCTTACCTGCTGACATCTCGAAGAAAGAACTTTTCAGCCCTAATTACAGAGTAAAGTAGCTCAGGTGAGCACAAGGCAAACTTGCCTGACAGCTTCCAAAGCACACAAAATCTTTCATTCCATTAGAAATAGCTAAAAACAAGTTTGTCCTGGTGTTGCCACACAGGCTGCAAGACATTGTACGATATACCTATAATTCAGAGAAAGGCATCAAGGTCTGGAAAGTCCCAAGAATTTATTCAATAAACTGGATTATTTAAGAGCTGCTTATATTTCAACATACCATTTCTCCGCAAGCACAGCGGAAGACAAGGTCAGTTTCCATCAGTGCTCTCAGAGGCTGGGATCCCTCAGGAAAAAACCCGTCTCTTTGAAGTGTGTGACTGCTACACTGCTATGTGTCTAGATTCACAGCTGGCATAAAGCAGCTATTCTGTAAAACTACACAGAGAGCCTGATGAGAACCTACTCTGTCTAAATAAGTAGTAAATAACTTGCTGTGTAGTACAGTATAAAGGTTTTGCATGTGTTTATTCAAAGTGAGCTTTGTAACTGACTCTTGCTTCATAAATTCACAAAGTGAGTAGCACAGTTATCAAAAATATGTATGCATTAACATTTTTCTTGAGAAATGTTTATGCTGTTGTGCTGGTTTTGGCTGGGATAGAGTTAATTTTCTTCATAGTAGCTAGTATGGGGCTACGTTTTGTATTTGTGCTGGAAACAGTGTTGATAACACAGAGATGTTCTAGTTATTGCTGAGCAGTGCTTACACAGAGTCAAGGCCTTTTCTGCTCCTCACCCCACCCCACCAGCGAGGAGGCTGGGGGTGCACAAGAAGCTGGGAGGGGACACAGCTGGGACAGCTGACCCCAACTGACCAAAGGGATATTCCATACCATATGATGTCATGCTCAGCATATAAAGCTGGGGGAAGAAGGAGGAAGTGGGGGACGTTCGGAGTGATGGCGTTTGTCTTCTCAAGTAACCGTTACGCCCTGCTTTCGTGGAGATGGGTAAACCCGTGCCTGCCGATGGGAAGTAGTGAATGAATCCCTTGTTTTGCTTTGCTTGTGTGCATGGCTTTTGCTTTTCCTATGAAACTGTCTTTATCCCAACCCACGAGTTTTCTCACTTTTACTCTTCTTATTCTCTCCCCCATCCCACCAGGGGGGAGTCAGCAAGCGGCTGGGTGGGGCTGGTTGCCAGCTGGGGTTAAACCACGACAGCTGTACACAAAAATCTATGTGAAAATAGCAAGATATACTGGATAAAACAATTAGAAACAATACTGGTTGATTAGATTACTATCTTTATCTACGCAAGTTAAGGATTTTTATATCATCCATTTTAATGCAGTCATCTGGATTTAACAAAGTCGTTGTTACAGGAGTTAAAATACCTTTCTCCCACCTTTTGCAGAAAATGTTTTATTAATAAATCAGAATCATGCATAAAAAGAGTATCCATGGAATAAAGTCTTTTGCATCGATGAAACTGTCCTGTGGCCACCTGTTCAGAACACTGATTTTGGTTTAGAAAAAAAATAGCCAATAAACTTTTATCTTTTTCAATCTAAGCCTATATTAATTCTTCTCCTTAAAGAACACAAAGAAACCAGGGCGAACATTTTGTGTCCAAACCGAGTAGTTGGATAAGTAGTGGGTTTTATCCAACTAAATGGTAAAGGAAACGATGCATGAACAAGAAAATTGTAATGCAGCCATGGATCACTTCTGACACTTTCAATTAAGGTTTTGTTTAGTTAAGCACTTACAAATTTTAATGAACCGTTTTGCAAAAAAAAATTAATTAAAAGATTTCCAGTTTTCTTAAATTGTCTGACTTCTCCATTAAAATATGTTGTATTTGTATTTTATTGTTTTCACAGATTTCACTCCCAGGTAACTGCACTCAAGAGCAGTACTAAATTTTGATGCTGAATTCTTTGCAAACTAAGTGCTCTACACAGAGTTTGCTCTTCTTTTCATTAGAGACATTTGTACTTCAAGATTCTTAAATTAAAAACCATGATGAATTTGCATTATTAACACAATCATTTTTTAATAATTCTATTTCAAGAAGACAGGATTATACCATCTACATAAATATATCTAGTAAGAATTGAAAAGCAACTTTACAACTGAAAATCTCTCCTTAATTAAAGAAGAACCTAAGTAAATGCCTACTGTGAACTTTAGCATAATAGTTCCACTTGGCAATGCTCTCCTTCCTGGTATTTACTGAGAATGTGCGTCACTATGATGTAAGAAAAATCTTCATGGTATTTGCTCATCATCATTTTACAGTAGTACTTGTAAAAACACTACATCTCTGAATGTGCTATTTCGAAAACTTCTGTTCTGTCTTTCCTTCCAAAATAATTTTTATTCCAGCTACTCTTGAATTTGTCAATTACCTTCAGAATGAAAACCAAGCTGTTGAGGGGAGGGGGTGGAAAGGCAAAATGCAATTTTATTTTTATTTATTCTTGGATTCATCAGACATGTAGAATGCTTTCCCAGTCACAGGCTGGGTTGATGGCTGATAATGAGACCCACCAGGAATGAGAATCAGTACAAAACACATGGCTTGAGATAACTTTGCTTCAGAAAGGGAAAACGAAACAAACCAAGAAAATCCTACAAACAGCAGGCCTGACAATTCAGTTCATACTGCAGCATCTCACACTGCATTTCCTTGTTCTGGAACCAACACAGCAGAACCAAAAGGAATCTACACTTCATGGATCACATTAAAACTATGACTACTCTGACAACAGACATGTATAAAAACACATACTTTCTTATTACAGTAGTAGTTCATGACCTCCTGAAGATGCATGCACCTGATAACTAAACCTCTCTAAAACACTGAGGGCACTAGTGTTATGCTAGCAGAATAGGAGGCAACGCTGTAAGATACTGTACGACACTGAAAAGCCACTCTCTCTCCAGTAGCATATAATCCCTTTGAGCTTTTCCTAGACCTCAGTTTAAAGACTCAAAATTAATGGAGTTACAAGCCTCAAAGTAATTAATATGTTCTGAAAACTCACATCAAGATAAAACTCTCATGGTATGAAAGTCACTACACTGACAGATTAAGGTCTCAGTCTTACAATGTCATTAACGATATCTAGATACAATATCAAGTGTATAACTCTTATGATCAGCTTTAAGTGCCTCGGATGCACAAAGCCTCATCCCAGAGATTTTTACACCTTGCTGTAAGTCCTTAGCACCATGTGTTGTCATTTAATTCCGCCTGAGGAGATTGAATTATATGCACTAAGCCCATTAGAAAGTATTTGCAGCATTAGCTAAAATACAGGACTAACTCTACAATTAAAAATGTGCAATTATTGTATTTCAATGGCAATTTTTTACTTGAAAGACAACACCACAAATTGCAGACATTCACTCCTAGGGCATTCCACAATTTCAACATTTACAAACATCATTTCTTTCAACAAGGCTTAATGTCCCTCTTGAAGTTCTTCAGGAAATTTGCCCAGGTGTCATTCGTTGAAAACACAGGGGATTTGAGTCATAGCATAAATATTCCAAGAGTTTTGCATTTCCTATTAAACAGCAATACATTTCTATGCCATCCAAAACAAGAACAACAGAGTATCTATTCTCATCAAAATGGAGTATGTTCTTAAAAAGACAACTTCGCCTTTATTCATTTCAATATAAACTTTAAAATAGTTTAATTAAATAGTGACCTACATTATCATACTCTCAAAACTACCTTTTTCTCAATATTTCTCAAACACAGCCTGAAGAGTATGCTTGTTAAATTTTTTTGCAGGAATGTGTAATTTGTGGGTTAAATCCCATTGATAAATCACAGTCAAAGAGGAGTGCTAAATTACTTTGCAAAATCGGAGATGTTGTTATCTACAGGGCGATTAATTCGATTTCCAAAGAAGCATGTTCCCTGACTAAATTCATGTGCATTTATGGGATATCAGACACTATCCTGATCTATGCCCTAAATCACAATTAAATACAATAGGTAAGATCCAAGGCAAAAAATGTCCTCCCCCTGTTTAATAGCTTGATGCTATTAGCGGCATTGCAGCTATTATAGAACCAATAGCATGTTTCATATTTCAGAATCTCTGTGTACATTTAGTGGAAGAGAGACAGAAATTGGTATCAGGAGGTACACAGTTGGGGGGGGTCATGAGCAATGACCAGCTTTGGGCACTCTCCATGCCGTGTCCCAACTTGGTTAAACTGCAGTTGCTTTGCAAGGTGAGTGGGTAACGTTTTCTACATGCAGTATTATGTGGCCATGTTACCGGGCTCATCGTTAGTTACTTCCACTTAAAATACTTCGTGCCTCAACAGACTAAGGATGGGCCAAAGGCCAGCCGCATGAATTGCTGGTGCTATACTTCAACCAAAGGCAGTGGAGGACATGGAGGTCTCTCACTTTACACAAGGGATTTTAAAAAAAACAAAACCAAACAAAGGAGCTAAAAAAAACCAATCAAAATGCAGATCTCATTTGGAAAGTAAAAAGTTCACAGGAGACAGATTTGGGCCACTTTCTCTAGTTATTATTTTCTCTCTCAGGAGCACTAATATACTATACAAATATTACAGAATTAATTCCACCAGTAACTTTAAGCCGCCTGCTTCCAGCAAGGTTGATTATGAAAAGATATTTATGCTTGCTTGGAAAGCAGTCAGACACAGTAGAAATGGGCTTTTAAGTCTACAGAGATTTCACAACCATATCCAAGAAATTGCAGAGTTTGGCGTTCTCTTTACAAAGCAGCCTTCCAAATCCACCAGAAATATAAAACCCCCCAAACTGAAAACTCCTTCTTCTTACCTTTGTGCTGTTTAGAGAATGATTTAACCTCTGTAGTAATGCCTTCACTTAGCTTTGAAAGATGATTAATGAAGGCAGTTAGTGCAACACCACCCTCAGAAATACCATTAAAGCATACCTATACATTTATTCATGCATAAGGTTGACACTGCAACTCTTATTACTACAGTGTGCTGTTTTGCTAGTCAAGATTTTTTACAAATATTTAAAAACTTACTTGCTTAACAGCTGCCTACAGAAAGAGTCCACAATCCTTTTTTAGTCACTTCTCATTAAAGTCCAAAATTCCAACTACATGGTATCATTTTGTGCTCTTTTTTAACCATCGAAGATAGGCTCCCTGTCTGAAATACCATATCTTAGCTTATTTTCTATTTCTGGGATGTATATTTTAAATAACTTATTTACTACCAGTGCCAACATGCTGACACATCACAGTATTTTTTGCATGAAAAACAGTACATTGTCCCTTGTGTTTATGCAATTAAGCAAGTTTTTTGTTAAGCAGAGTTTTTGTTCCTTCCTATTTCTCACACAAATCTGTTATAAAAGTTACCCAGCACAGCAATTCTATTTTAATTGATGCTACTCAAATAGAGACCACCAGACTAAGCAATGCCAGGCTGTGGGCAGCTGAAGAATAGCTAACACTAGCAGTATGGACTGAATGCCTTATAGACTGAATAATACTGCTTTTTAAAAACTTTATATGCATAAATACAGCCACACTTTAATAATCTCCACTCTGGTTAAATATAATTCCTAATTATCTCTATAAGTGCTTCTTACATCCATTTATGCTTGCTGAAATCAACACAGTCTTTAAGTACCTAGTATATCCACAATGACATCAAGCTATACTTTGAGTAAGCTGGACTGCTGTTCATATCTGAAGACTGTTACTGGCTGACCATCAGAGATCAGTTTTCTTTGAAATGATCACTGGGGTAAGGCATCTGAGCCACAACTTCAAAGTCAGCTGAGCTCATCTCCCAGTTATCCCAGGATGTTGTGTGTCATGACTGACTTTTGATAGGGATTCAGCTATGCTTCTTCCCTTAATCCTGAGCCACTGTAATCGCATTACTGAGACGGAGTGCCTAATTAGTTCTGGAAATGGTACAGAACTCCAGGAAGAGTAGGTTAGCTTGCAATGCCCAAGACAGACTTCATCAGAAATAGGTATTGTCTGAGTATAAGCTGTCTCATTGAACTAAGGAACTCAAAAACAGTCTATGGAAATTAATGGTCTGACACCCCTAAACTGTTTTCAGATTTGCAACAGCTGTTACATAACAGCTGAATTGCCATCCCGGAATCGCATGTTTGCAAACGACCTCAATAGTGCCCATCCTGCACAATTTTGTAGGAATTTGAATCTTACTGGCAAACAGGACAGCAAGGCTCTGCAACTGCCTGGCTGCTGGAAACAGGAGCCTCATTTAGCCCCTTCTTCACCCTCTTGGAGAAACACAGGCATTTGCTTTGGAAGATGTCCCACAGAACACAGCTGACATGCTCAGTGTCTATCTTTTTTGTGTTTTCTTCCTTCTTTCTCATAAAAGTGTCAAGAACCGCACCTGGAGAAAAAAGCCTGAAGCTGAAATGGGACAAACAGTTGCTTGTTATTGCAAAAATATTAAAAGATAGTCCACTCAACCAACTCTAAGTTGCATATGGGTTCTGGGCTGATATAAATGGCGGATGGGAAATAGCTGCCATTTGTTAATGACTTAAATCATCACTGTAAACTGACACTGCTCTCACACAAGTGTCAAGACTATTATTCAATATTATAAACAAAGTCCAAAGGAGTTACCGTATCAGACAAGATTTTTGGTCAATCAGCTCCAGCATACTGCCGCCAGCAATAGCAAAGAAACTTACGCTTTGCAAGAAAACCAACTTTTGTCTGCAATGTACGTAATCAGCCTTCAGTTGAATCGTCACTCACTACTCTCCGTGCTGACTTCTTTCCACAAACAGACCCTCATTATGCTGGGAAAACTCTGCAATTAGAAAACTCTGTATATTGGAAGAGGACTATAGTACAGGAACATACAGTCTTTCCTCAGTCCAGGGACTGTGGTCCTTCTGCACGTTGTGTATGGGGCAGATTAACTCCAAAATAAGAGGAAAGTGGCCAATGTAAATTTTATTGCTAAGAAGCTAAAAGTGCATTCAGATAAACAGTATTTGGAACAAAGCTCATCAATCAGCTCTTCTCAGACAAAACTTGCATATTTATTTCAATTCAGCTCAACAAGCACCGGCTGACACGAAAAGCGAAGTAAGCATTGCCCAACTATGAGAAAAGTATCAGTACCCTCACTAACTGTGGAAAAGAAGATACGACGTTCTAAAAATTATTTATTTTCTTTTTAAATAAGGCATCAATTGAAGCAAGACTTTACAAACAGTCTGATTAAAAGCATTCACTAGCCTTCTCTGAAACACAGACTTGGGCAAAACTTATCTTCCCATTTATTAGATCAACCAAGTTTTAAGTACTTGTTACGTACATTAGATTATGTCTAATCTCCTCCCTCGACTTGTCTAACTCAAGACGTCTTTGAGGTCTACCCTCTGGAACACAATCTTCTATACTACCGTAAAATAAGCATGTAACAATCAACAGCTTTAATCTATGACCAACGTAATGTATGGTTCTGGCACTGTCCTTTGGTCCTAGCAAGATTTTCACTACCCAGCACACAGGGTAGATAAGCTGAGTGGCTGAACTAATCAGCAAGTGCTTTCAGTTCATCAGCTTCGCCTGGCCCAGGAAATGGCAGGTAACACTACAGCTTTGCCTGTGCTGCACACAGCTAGTTCCTCAGATACTGGGCCCTGGTAGCAATGCATACATTTAACAGCATTGGGAAACCTTGTTTGACAGGCAATATAGCAAACACCAAGAGAAATCTGGACACAGATATATTCACAAAAATATTTTGTTCCAGTAGCTTTTTGATTAAGCAATAATGGAAAAATACACCCATCAAATATGAATTAAGGCCTGCTGCAGTTAAGAGGATGATATATTTAGACAGCAATTCGTAATTTCGCTCTTCTAGCTATGCCCAAATAGACGCGGCTGGCTGTACCTTGCAAAGCTGAATTAGGTAGTTAATCTAAAAGAGGGGAAATTAAAATTGGCCAGCAGGGTTGCTTCTGATGATTCCACCTCAATTAGACATAATTATTCCAGATCCTAGCACCACAGTTTGAAGATACAGATCTCAACTAAGTGATTCCCAACAGCTCACCAGTTTACTTTGCTCTTATGTTTTATGAGGCATGCACGCTCTATGCACGAATGTTTGGGTGTCTTAAGAAAAGCTTCTCTTGCAATGTGCTGGCTGCGGGAAGCTGGCTTTTACCCACGGATGGCAGATGGCATCATCAAAGCAGCACAGCTGTAGTGTAAGTAACTCCTACACTAAATTACTGCCTCTGCTAGTGGGAATCACTCTGTCTCAGAAATGAAAACAACAGAATCCAAAGGAAGCGGAAAGGCAACTGGGCAGCAGTGGGGAGGACTGGACTACCTTATCTTCGCCGTTGCACATCCCTGGTAAATCTGCCAAATGGTAAGTGTCCCCAGACTGAGAAGACTCTCACGCTACCAGCTGGAGGAGGCAGGGTGTTCAGTCACTTTTTGAGCCCGTGGACTGGAAGTCCTAAGCTGTCCAGTGCTGCTGTATTTTTCTAGCAACAGAGATGACACTAACAACAGAAAAACACTATGTCACTGCTAATATAGGATGGGATCCTCGTTCTCAAATTTTATTATGTAATACCGATCAAGAATTTTCTTAACCGCTGCTCAAAACAGTGTTCTACTGCTAGTCTGCTCTCAGATGCAAAGGATCAGCCTGGTCACTACAGTGGCCACCTGAGTGCTGCCCAGTGTGCTCTGCCAGCTACATCCTTAATAACCTGTCCTGCCTCCTTACCTTTCAGGCAGAACAGCCAACATTGGCACATACGAATCTCTCTGCTGGCAGGTTTAAAGAGGCTCTGATGTTTCCAATACATGACAGAGAACCTTCTGCACACCAGCATCAAAATCCAGTTTGTGTTCCATGGAAGACAGGTACAAAGCCAACACAGTCCGCAAGATAAAACAGCAGTGCCATACTACCCATGTACAGTATTTTGTGGGACCAAAACAGTCAGCCTATTTGACACAGAGGAGAAGATTCCCCCACGTCACCCATTCCACCAAATGGAAACACATAGGGAAATTTCTGTATACTTCTGCCTGTAAAATAACAATGATGCTGTCAGGCATATAAGCTACACCTGGTTAAAACTGGTACAATACATTTACAAATGAAAAGGCTAAAAGCAAGTTACTAGTATAACAGAAAGAAATGCAAGCTTTTATTTTACACCACAAAATATATTTTAGTATATCAGAGAAGCAAAGCTGTATCAGTACATTTTCAGAAATTATTAGGTCTGCTCTTTTCATGGTAAATAAATATTATTTAGCATTGCAAAATATCACCAGTTTATTAAGTGGTTCACAGACCATGAAGAGGATGAGCTTCACTGTGGTCATGCCATGATTTCAAAGCCAGAGACGACAACTGGACCTAGAAGAAAAACTACTATGCAAGTAGTAGTACTATGGAAGGATTCCATGTATTGCAAAGGGGGAAGTCCTGCATCTCACTGTTCCCTTCTATCGCCTAAATACATCTTATTGTGGGTTTTCAATCCCAAAATAGTTTCAAATTTATAAACCCAAACAGATCATATAGAATTCCCTCTCCCTAGCACAAACTAATTTTTTCACTGTTTTGTTGAAGTTAAAATCACTTAAGAAATGCATCTCCTCTTTCTCCATGACCTCTCTATATTGTCTGCACACCAAATAAATAAGCATTTACTTTGTTTACATCTGTATCAGGAAAAAAGGTTGTCCTAAGTTTTTAAGTAGTGTGGTTTTAAATGTGACTGCTGACTGGAGAGAAAACACCATGTTAAGTGGCTCACAGACTTTATGATTATAGATTTACATTGTTTACATAAAAAGCTATTTTTGCATGGAAGAGGACAGAAGTTGTCCTTTGTCAGGAGTAAGCAGAACTTCTTTAACTTGATGTCCATATACAACGCTGCCTACCATCTGAAATCCAGTTACAGTGATAGTTAATGACCTTGCATATAATATTGTGACCGACCAAAACTGATCAAAATGGACTGCCACCTTTATGATTTTTTTTCAAGTCTTTTCATTCATCCAATTCATTACATGGAAATATTACAGTTATTAGAGGAAATACTGTAAGTTTGCCTAGTAGGAGAAACAAGATAGAAATACAACTTGCGCATCTAAGAAAATAGTAATGTTCCATTTTTTCAATGCTATTATATTGAAAATCTCTCCGTATTGACAGGAGCAAGAAAAAATGATCGCTAAAAAGAGATCTTAACCTATGAAAACAACCCTTTCTCCAACTCTCAGACCTGTAAGAGTGGTGGTTGTTTGGTTTTGCTGTTAATGCATCTGATCTATATCTGAATTTGCACGTTACGCCTATTAATTAGCTACTTCAGAATATACCTGGATTATTTTAACACTGCTCTTACATAACAATTTCACCCAAGTCACAATATTTTCAAACATTAACTTGGCCAGAATCTTGAAAATGCATTCTATTCTTTAGCACTAGATGCTAAAACATCTCCTTTATGAATTTACAAAGATTTAAACTGGACATATTGGCTCATTAGAAGATGAATTGCCCTTTCAACTCTGGGAATAACATACTTTCTCCAAATTTAAACTACCATGCATATATTCTTATTAATTGTAATATTATGTTCCTCCTGGAAATGAAATGCTGAAGACTTTTAAGTAGACTTGTCAAGAAATTAACCGGTTTCTAAACCTCCATAATAATAATTGCCAAAAGTCTTAATATATAAAAACCTTAATATAGTCAAGAACATCTTTGAATTGAGGTATTTATATAGCTTATAAAATACATGAAAATATAAATTCTGTAGAATGTGAACTAGTGGAATTATATCTTGAGATGTTTCCCAAAGTCAACTGAACAGGCACAGAAATATACCTAACAGAGAAAGGGGACAGGCAGAAAACTTTTAGAAAACGGAACAGAAATTTTTCAAACGCCTCCCTCTCACTGCTCATCTCACAGAAAGGAACTTAGATTCAGTAAAGATATGAAAATATCTATAATAATATGGTTTCACAAACTAATATAAACCCAGAGTCACTTTGTCAGTGTCATAAGTTAATATGAATTACTATTACTGCGTCTGGGATCAGAATCTATCCTCTAGATGACAAAGAAGGTAAGCAAATATTCAGCACTTCTTAGTGCTAAAAAAAGGGAGAGCAGTGCTTCTTGGCTTTGTTCTTCCCAGCTGCCTGACAGAGCATGGGTAATCCAGCAGTCTAGACTGGTGGAGGTCACAATTTAGATACAGATTCTCAGGCAAAGTCAAGGATACCCCTGAAAAACACAGAAGATACAAAGCATCTGGCGTCATATCAACCCTTGCATAAGACAACAAACATTGATGGTTCTCTCTTTCCAGACACAAAAGACTGCTTCACAGTCTCTTGATGAGATAGAGTAAATCCCCCAAGGCCAACTGCCACACGTTAGACAAATATCCTTGAAATCCTGTAATCTTCTTTTTTTCTTCGTAATTTACATTACATTTCTATGTAGCTTTCCCCTCCTTTATGTCAAAAAACATTAAACTCATTAAGTACTTAATAATGTTCAAACAAGAGCAAGAACAGATCAAAGAACTAGCTGCAGTAATTTGAAAGTCTTGCATTCATCTCAAATGCCAGCAGATCAGCAAATGCCCTTAGCCCAGCACTGCTAGACACACCATAGTATTCAGAAGATGGTACAAACTGCAGACTTGAAAGACAGGTGGTACATAAGCCTCTTGCACTCAGTCCCACACTTCTCCCTAGGACACAAACCTGGGCAAACCTGCAGAGAAGTTAGCATAGCAAAAGTTAAGTCTGCCCATGATATATGAGGGAACCGTGACATACTCTAATAAACACGTTAATGAGCCAAAAGAACTGTATCAAGATGCTAAACAGAATTGCTTTCATTTTGTTTCCCAACACCAACGGCCTAAGCAAGAAAACCCACTGAAAGTGTGTTACTATCCTGAAAAACAGAATAGACCTAGAAACAGAGAATGGTTGAAGAGCTTTACTACACATACTGCAGCTTGGTGATCATTCATATCTCCTTGTGGATCTCACAGGAAGCTGGTGCCTCATAAGGCACTCCCATGGCTGCCCTGTATAAATGTTATTTCAGCAATGGATTTGCATACATCTTTCTACAATTCTCTACGTGCCCAGATTTTATACAGGGAGAGACCATTTAATTTTCCAGCTTCACAGAGAATGAAAATGTCTCAAATAAAATTAAAAGTTTAAAGCGATCAGATACATGGTTAACAATCCTTACACTCCAATTTCTACGTGTGCATGAAACTAATTAATACACTTAACTCTTTCCTTGGATTTCCCCTGCAAATTGGAAGGCCTCTTTCCCATATGTACACTGAAGAGTAGATTAGGGAGATGCATATACATATTCATATACATTCATATAGCACATTCTTATAAATATTACAGCACTCAACACATAAATGGGTGGGCGGCATGTGGAGTGGGGAAATTCTCCACACTAACCTCTACCGTCTATTACCCATTCTTGTTTGTTATTCTAATATCCATGATGCCCTGTAGCAAACTCTGAATTTGCTGCTATAAGGAATACAGAGCATGTGCTAATAGCACACAAAGCAAGATAAGATGCAGGTCACGAGAAAGCAAAAACTAAAAAAATCATAATGTACAAGCTCTTTTTGGTCTTATATTCCATAATCAGTCATTTTTGAGGCGCAGTGTATGACACATTGCTATCTACATCATCCAGTTCCCCTGGAATATCTTACACTGCAGCAGGGAACAATCAAACCCTAAAAATCAGATCCTAAAAGCCCTCTAAGAGCAACATGCCTGTTTGCTTAGAGATAGTTAAGCACAACTAATTTATTTGCCCTCCTCTCCCCCAGTTTCTTAGATTAAATAGTAGCTCTGTGAAAAATGAAGGATAGCTGTGACTCTGGCCATCAGAGTTGTTTAAGATTGACAGGTAACTGTAGAAGCAGTGTCCAGCCAGATCCCGCTCATTTATGCTGTCATCCAAGAGAAGTTAGGACCCATGATCAAACAAGATTTTCTTTGTCAGCTGAGGTGACAGGATATTTTTTGAATACCATAGATGGTGAATGTTCTAGGCACCCCATCTTCCAAAGGCACTTAACATGTCAGTTGTCTGGATAATCTTCTCCCAAAAAGAGAGGAAATAAATAATTCTACTTCAGTGAGTGAGATTCAATGGGTAAGAAGAAAGCTGGGAGAACCCCAAGCATGTGGGAAGACGAAAAGTGGCATGGAAAAACAAAGGGAAAACATAAGAAGGTGGTTAAGAGAAATGAGACATAAATCATCTTGCAGAAAGGAAAACGAGGGCACACAGGAGAAAAAGAATTTGGAGATGACCTCAGGCATTGACCTGAGGAACATCTTTTGCAACTATAGCTCACTGCATCCAATTCTATAAAATTCTTTGCCCCATGTCACCGCCTGCAGTGGGGATAAAGCCTGTAACAATTCTGATGCCTTCAAGAATGACAAGAGTGGGACCCTTCAGCTAATTTAGCAGGTCATTGTCTTCTCCTTTATCCACAGCTCTCCATTTTATTCTAAATTTTAATTACAATTCAAATGCAACTTCAAGCAGAGAATAGCTCTTACTTATCCTCCTCCCCCCCCCGCTTTTTTTTTATTGTTACATGTTCAAAAAAGAAGAGAAGGAAAAAAAAAAATCTTTGAGGATACCCTTCTCCCCTCCCCCAAACTGGAACATTCTGGCAACAATAACACTACAAACACTATCATCACTGTATTTACAGCAATGCTCCGGAGGGTGAGGGCATGGAGATTGCATCAAGAAATTCCCAGTTTACAAGTCTGGACTTCTACTGTCCAAGACAAGAAACGTCTTTTTGCACAGTCTGTGCTTCTGTATGTCTCCTCATCAGAAAGTTTGGGTTAATGTATGCTTATCCACAGCCTCTATCACCCTTGTATAAAACACTGAGGTTTCCAGCACTTCACAAATTAAGAGATATCATTAACTTCACTCACAGTTCACTGGGAAACTGAGGAAGGTAGTGAGGCAGAAACAGGCAGTGGCTGGTACAGAGTTATGCAGTGAAACAAAGCATGGTTGGTTCCCATTTCTCCTCTCCAAAAGCCAGAAAAGTCTGCCTCTATTTCCTTGGTCTTCTTTTATGTTTTGGAATTTTTCTCTCTTATATATACACCACCAAAAAGACTCACTCATCTGTTCTTAGGTAAAACGATCTGGAGCTAGAAAATGGTGCTTCAGACATGTTATTAACAGCTGCTACTGCTCTGACTGGATGAACACTCATTTTCAGTTTGCTGGATTCCAGAGAAAAAAAAAAAATATTGCAGGAATAACTAACAGGCTGGCATAATTTTGTTGGATTAAAAAAAAAAAAAAAGCACAGCTGGATACAAAGGCATGCATCTCAAAAACCCATTATGTCTTCTGTAATTTGCTTAAAGGTTTTTGTTTGTATAAACTATTTACTTCGCAAGACTATTATGATCTACAACAGTAACAGCACTAGAGCCATTCTGATGGCTAGGTAGACATTAAATTCACCACAGGTAACGATTCACTCAGCTTCTTCACGGCAAGGACAACAAAAGCAGTGCCTTTAATTTCTGACATTGTTTTAACATTTAACTCATTTGGAACAATGTAACCTATGTCCTTACACTGACCCAAGAACCCCTATACCTGCAAAACATTATACTGCAATTTCATGCACAGGAATTTCATAGGGGTTCTTTATATTTATAGGCTAAGGCCAGAAAGCCCCACTGCTCATTAAGTTCTACCTCCTGCATAGCAGCTCTCTAATCTCACCCAGGTTTGCACTGACCCCAGTAACTTGCAGTGTACCTTAAAAGTCTTTCCAAAGCTTAATCCAGAACAGGTTTTACTCTGTAGATTCTGCATGAAACTCAATGTTTCAACTATAGCAGTCTTTACTTAAGGACAAAAAGCATTAAGGACTAAAATTAAATTTAAAAAATACTCCTGTCATTTACTTCGATAATTAAAAATTAGTCTCTAATCCGAATTTACTTAGTCTAAGGTTCAAACCTTTGCGTCTTGCTATGCTTTTTATCTAATGAATGTACAATTACCCCTCACTCATTTACACGCTCTGACAAAGGACAATAAGGTCATCCTTCAACCTGTTTTTTAATTTAAAAACAGACTTAACCTCAAGCCTCTGACTTTAAGAGACATTGCTAGTCATGGTGTCTAGGCCTTTGGTAATCTGTAACATCAAGACAACAAACAATAACACTTGACAAAAAACAACCTTGATATCATAGCTTCACCCTGAAGAAAAAAGCTTCATAAACAATACCTTGCATAGCAAATACCTGGCTATTCTTATTCCACAGGCCTGACAGTGTGTATTAAGAGAAAACAAGAATAGATGAAAGTCTGACTTTGATTTATTTTTCCTTGGTAGCACTCCAAAGCCAATGCCAGTTTTGGAAAGAAAAAACAAACAGAATTCTCCACTGACCAATATTTCTTCAACAAAATTGTTAACTAGGTTTTGATCGCTGAACATTTACACTGGGGGACACACAATCCAGAAATAAACAACCACCTCACCTGGCAAATCAGATTGTTGGCCTTGTACAATATTGACTGTTAAAATAAACCACATCTCACACTTCTGAACCCTACACATTTGGGTCTGGAAGTGCTTGGGACAGACGGAGGAGAAAAGAAGAAGAAAGAGAAAGAGAAAGAGAAAGAGAAAGAGGAAAAAGGAAAAATGGATTTACATGATGCCTTCTTTGGTTTTTATTCCAGAAAATTCCAGATGCAGATATAGCCACAGCGGATGGCTTCCTTCTCCCCTCAGGTACATAAGCAAAGGCTGCTGCACAAGCACTGACTACAAAAGAGGCTGTGCCAGATGCAGAGAGCCAGGAACACACAACCTGATCACAAATACTTGTTCGAGCTACTGGATCCCAGACTGTATGTCTCTGTAACAGTCTGCAGTTTCAAAGAACTCTTGCATATGCAGTTTCTGCTTCAAAACCAGCAGAAGTTACTGAAGCATGAAGTCACCCTTTTGCAGGGCTTCAGGTGTTCTGCCAGAGCGTGCACAGTATGGACGACCTGACACACTGACTTGCCGATTCTGTACGGAAAGAACTAAGGTTTGGCAGAGATAGCTTAGTCTGATGTCAGTGCATTGCTTATCAAGTCATTTGCTCTTTTCCATGTTAAAAAACCCTCAGACCTCTGTTTTCTCACCATTAGAAGTAACCTTTGCAGGACCTGTATTGCAGATAAAACACTTGAATATGCTGAGGCCTCCTAAGGTTCTGTGGTTCAAAACCGTAATTCATAACTGAGGGTAAGCAAACACCCATTTAGAAGTATCGGATGTATCATTACATTAAAAAATCACTACATTAAAAAAAGTAGTAACTACCAGCTCTCAGGCTCTTCTTTGGTATTTCATGGCATAGTAAACAAGAAACCTCAACATTTTTACTCAAGTAGTTTATAACCACACACACACATACTCAAGTTATCTGCTGCTCAAAAGATTTCCTGCAGTCAGATGCTATGCAGTTGTTACCAGAGGACTTTTCCAATAGCCACGTGCTAATTTTAGTTAAAGATGTCAGTGTTAAGAACCGATGCTTTCTCTTCCTACAAGAAGAAACAATTTGCAACATGTGCAAAGATATTAATCCAGTACTTGTTTTCAAGTCATAGATGTAATGATGCAGACATAACTAGAGGAAAATAAAAAAGCATCCCAATATCACTAGTTTGCTTTTCAGTTTGCATGAATATGGATATTATCACAAAAAGCAGCTTCACTTTCACTATAAAGCTAAGACCAGCAATGAGAGACATCAAAATCTCTTCCTAGAATTCAAAAATGTTCCACTTTGCTTTTAGCATTTCTCATTCTAAGTATGAGAAAATTAAAATCAAAACCAAGGGAAGGAGAGTAAAAATGTTGATTTGCTGCTGTTGTTTTTAATGCGACCTTGGAAACAAACTATTTGTTCCTGCTCCTTAGGTTTGACTTTGCGTATCTTATTTTCACATAATTTCCTTACTAGCAATTTTTCTTTCTGTTTAGTAAGCAACCAAACAGTGACGACAAACTTTTCTACAGCTTCTGATGTTTCTTAAATGCCATGTTTATAAATGTAACTCCAGATACAAATTACTCTTGCCACCTGTCCCTTAAAATGCAAGGCTGCCACTTAAATGTTTATTTTACCTGAAGTTCATCCATGTTCTGGAAGTTAATGAGCCCCCTGAAACTCCTTCATAAATACTTCCCTTTCTGCAGCATTTCTTTTTTATAGAAAGCATCTGGGGAACCTCTATAAAGATCAGTCATATGTAGTAAGAGCCATAACCTTTTATCAATTTGTGAGTCTTAAAAATAGAGTGAGATTCTTTGTAGCAGTTGCATACAAGGTGAGATAGCACACAGACTAATCGGGCCGTTAGGCCACGAAGGGCCATTTCTTTCCCATATTCAAAATAAAAACAATAATAAGAATGTAGAAGGGAGTTCCCTTTACTTTCAGGACGTCTGTCTGTTGGCAGCAACCCAGGCTTGTACTCCACAGCCTGCCGAAGATGTGCATTCAAAAGCAATTCAGCAATGCCCCTGCTCCCATTTAGATCTCACAAACAAACAAATAAAAAAAAACCAAGGTGGAAACTTTACTAATTGTTCTCAGTGGGAACAGCTTAGAGATGTTTGTTTCATATCTGTTGTCAAACATTCTTTAAAAATAAAAAGACCTAAATTTTTAATGTCTGCCTTCTATATAGGCACCATTCCTTAGTACAAATGAGAATAGTAACTGTAAACTATGCACAAATCCATGGTGGTCTCATGCATGTCAAATAGTTGGAAATGACCCAGGTTGTAGCTCAGGTCCGTGCTATATCTATGCGTGTGTCTTTCTCCTGGGAGGAGGAAGATGATGTTTGTGAACTAATAATTACACTTCATGAAGTCCTGTACAACCTTCTTTAACTATCAGAGATGCCTTCAAAGCAGAAAAATAATTCAATCACTGTTTTCTATAGCCCCTCCTTCACATACCCAAGATCATTTGGCAGTAGTACCATGAGTCACATGGTAAGAGGTCACTCCATTAAAAGGAGTCAGAATTACTAGTACTTAAAATCTGACGCATCTTGAAAGGCTACCCATCTCACTGCCATCATCTTAGGACTTTACTTATTGAGCATGGGGGTGGAGGGGCAAAGAAGAGTCCTATGGGCTCTCAAGAGCAAACCTTAAGAATTCCAGTCTGCTCATTAGTTGCTGCTGTAAATGAATTGGGTTTCAAACTGTTTTGCAACAGGAAAGAAGATGAGCATCACAAACCAGATTCAGACTGTGTGTAAACCCTCTTTAGGTCAACTACATTGCCCGCACTTTTCTCAGTTCTGGACCAAAAACATGGAGACAAATTTTGCTTTTAAGTTTTATCTGTGCAGCCATACTCCTTTCAATGGTATCACATGGGAATAATTACACCAGAATTTGGTTCAGTGCATAGGAATCTCAGGATAATGTTTTTCATGTGAAGAGCCATCAAGGGAAACAAATTTTAAAGAACTATTTTGATAACATGCTTTTAATGGGAATAATGTTATGATTTTAAGACTCTTTTTTTCCCCCATTCCAACCTTGACAGACATCTTTCCAGACTTTAGGCCACTTGAGAATATGCGTATAATGCTCATCATGTGAGTAACCCCACTGACACCAGAAACTTCAAAGACAAGCACATGACTAAGCCACTGAAAGGAGCGCTAATTAGCAACATGTCTTTTGGAAAGCAAAATGAGAAGAGGGATATAAGCTCAAGAAAAGCTCTAGCATTTTGACATAAGTTTTGAAATAAATATGAGTGTAACTTTAAGGGTCAATACAACTATTATGGTTAGACTGCATATCACAAAAATAATTATTATAATGCACCTTCCCCTACACATACCCAGTTGTCATATAACAAAGTAGGTTTTCTGTTAGAGGCCTCATTCATATAGCACTGGTGAGACTGTACCTGTAACCCTACATACCACATTGAACGTCTCAGCTACAGAGCTGACAACAGTTTACTGAGAACACAAAACAATGTAATAAAATCAGAAAGTCAATTTCTTCCCCTCTGTAAAGTACAAAAGGAAGCAAACAGATTTGCTAAAGACAAGGTACAAATAACCCAAAGGAACAGGAGAGTTATATACCTGCCAGTGACGGGACTTTCTATTGACTTTAAAAAGGCCATTTGATAGTAGCTTCAATCCAAAGTTGACAGTCTGTACAAGAGCAGTAGAGACTCCACTGCAGCCCCTATATGATTTAATTCTGTCATACACAGAAAATGAAAGAGAGCATGTGTATGAATCCAAGAGTGTATGAAACCGGGAAAAAAAATGCAGATGGCTTGACCTGCCAGATGTGATCACTATCTATTTTTAAGAGTATGTATGGAAGGGCAATTGAGAGTTCAATATTAAATGAGTAAACTTAGCTATGCATGTTAAATTCATCAGCCGTGCATGTACAATGGTAACTCTTGTATGTACTCAGCACAACCTAAATCCAAGACTGTTTACAATTTATTAGAGAAGAGACTAAATTGAAAGAATCACGAAAAAAAGTGAGGAGACTTGCTGAAGAACAGTTTATTAAAATCTTCGGTAATACAATCTCGGGACCTTTGCCCTCTATAAATTCCTACCTGCATATTATTCTTCAGGAGATCTATTCTCTCTCTAGGCTGCTGTAGTGCTGCTAGTGAAGACGTGCTTTTGAAGGGCAGTTCACAGAAAGGTGTGCTTGTTTCATGCTAAGAGCCAAAAATAAAACACAAACGTGACACACTAAACAACATGCTTAATCCATATGCCAAATCTAAGGTCCCGGTTCCCTCTTCACTACTCTCCTGGAAACTAGGCACACTTAAAAGAAATTCAACTTGGTCTCAGCAATTCAGAAGACAACTCAAATAAAGGGCAAAAAGGATTAAAAGGTAGCATAAATAAGTGAGTCCATAATGACCAGAACTAATGTCACCTAGTTTCCCACCACCTTCAGTTTGGTATTTCGATTCTTTAACAAGATAGAAGTTCTAGCTAAGCCTGCTTGTCAGCTAAGGCACTGATAGAGTGTATGTGTGTTCAAACTCTTGTTCTCAGTGCGAGCTGACACTGCAACACTTTCTGCAACAGGACAACAACAGGAGGCCATTCTACACCTGGCCAACTATTTTCCAAAAAGCAGTAAGAACTGAGCACCTTTGAGATCTCCCCTTTGTAAAGTTTAGCCCAAAATCAACCAGCCAGGTTCAAAAGTTTCTGTGTACAAACACATGTTCTTACACCCATAGGCAACCTTACTGCTTCAGGACATTAAACTGCACTTTATCTACTTTTCCATAATGGTGAAAAATAGAAAACTCTCCATGTTTTTTCTTTTTTTTTTTTTAAAACCTCATTCTCATCAGATCACGTGTTTTGCAATTACAGCACTATCATCTTTACAGACTGACTTCATGAAAACAGCTAGGATTGTCTGCACCTCTTAATTTTGAAGTATAAGTCAAGTCAAAGAAGGGGAAAATATCTCTGTCCTCTACTTATATATTAAGCAGCCATTCTTGAAATGGGAAACCTTAATGTACTTGGTAATTGAATCTGAAGAAGTGAAGAAGAGCTGAAGGTTAAGTAAATGTCTTGTTTTCTCTCCCACATCCCCTACCAGCTACTACAACAATAACATTTGCCATTTCCCTAGTGTATAGAACTGGTTAAGAAAGGGATAAAAAGGTGTTGAGACAAAGGTGAGAACAAGTCAAACCTGAAGGGAAAAAAAAACAGCCCATAAGCTTGTCATTTACAGTTAAACCTGCAGAAAATAACGAGCCATTCCACAAAGAGATTTGATTCATGTTCAGACATCTTAAGTGTTTCAAGTAACAAGTTGTCCATGCGTTGCTGGCTCTCATTTCCAGGCTTCTTACCACTGGCAACACAGGCATTGAACACTGCAGAAACAACTGTTGGAAACTCAAGACTGTAAACTGCAAACATAACAGACTGCAAAAACACGGCAAGCTCCTGAACATTTAGCCTTCCAGTCTGAAAGCATGTAGCCCACATATTTTATCATCCTCAGACTATATTCTGTCAAGCAAACAGAAAACAGATTCTAAAGAAAAGATGATCTGCAATCAAAAATGCAGAACAAATCAGCTTTCTCCAAAGAAAAAACAAATGAAGGCAAATGCTAAAAACATAAAGACATCAAGTTTCTGTAACTGAAGAAAGGCAACATGTTCAGCTGCAACAATAAGAAACACCTCAGTAAGTTTATAGTCTCATAGTGTGCTTTTTAGTATTTCTAGCGCTTTGGTGCTCCAGATCAGCGACGCATTCTGTACACAGAAGTGATAGGAAATACCTTTTGATCCTTCTAAATGAACAACAAAAGTATTGCAATAGCACTAATGCTGCATTATTATTAAATTCTTCCAAGAAGGGCAAAAGCTATTTAAAAAGTGCCAAGGACATGGATTGGTGTGTGTCAGAGGAACTTACTGGCTCTCCAGCAGCCTGACTAACTCTCTGCTCAGCAGCCGAGCTGGTCTCCACATGCCTGCACCACCAAGCTCTGTGTAAAATGGCTGAGAGAGGGGTAAGAGACACAGTCGGGCTGGGGGCCTATGCTGAGGCGCAGCATCATAGATTTATTGGTACTGCAGCAGCAGCACTGTGTATCACTGATACCATGTCATTGCCCACATCAGAAGGCACGGTACTATCATAATAGCAGTATCACTAACGCATGCCTGCTATCTCTCTGCCTCCAAGAGCCTACAAGTCACACAGAATGGAGCAGGACTTTATACCACATACCTGTAGAAGCTGGCCCTGGAATTACTGTACCTGCCTCAGAGACAACCAGTTCCTCTGTTAAATGTGTGACTCCCTAGCAACTTTGAAACAAAAGCATAGCGTAGCAAGAGAAACAGTTTTTAGCCCAGAAACAATTTCTAGTGCAACAAACTGCCCCTACAGTTTGGCCCACGGCAACATTTCGGAGCCAACGAAAGATCAGTCCTCAAACAGATCTAAATTAAATACGGGACTAACCCTTTTCAGAGAGTGCTAAGCAAAGACAAAGAGTGGAAAAGCAATATTTAACCCACCATTAGTCAGCCTTTGCTTTAGCTAACATACACTTTACACAAACATGGCTTTCATTGCAAATTATTTAATGACCCCTACTCTACCAGTTCCATACTAAGTTCAGTGCAGTTCACGAGGCAACCTTCAGGAAGTCGCTATACCAGAAGACATTCAGATATGACTGTGGTTTTAAAAATTATTCTCAAGTATTATACATGTAGGGTTTTTTTAAATCAACTTATGAATAAAAGTAATAAGAAGCAAGAAACCTCAATCAGTTGGCTGATTGGTTACAATACTAATTTTAGCCTCAAACTCTAAGAGGTTGCCTCTGCAAATGTTGTCTCAATCCAAGCAAAACAGGAACGGCTGCCTGATTAAAGTCACAAGGTCATTGTTTCTACCTACCAGAGCTTCTCCTAAAAAATAATAAAAGAAACCGACATAGAACACCCAAATTGCCTTTTCTGTATCATTAATGCACTAATTTAAATATTCCCACAGTACTGCTACAGTTGCATTAGTAGTCTGACTTGCCATGCCACTGCTAGATCATCACTTGACTCTGAATTTCAACTCCTATTTATCTTTGTCCCGTTTGTCTCTATACCACAATCCACCATGAAATATCATTATAACATTTTATGCCTTACTTGCCAACTTTGGTAAGAAAGGTATCTTCATGCAGGGGTACATCAGTAACTGCTAATCACAGCAGAGTGCCTCCTGGACATGCAACATATCCAGGGAACTGCAAATGAATTCCTACCACCAAGATGTGATGGTATCCACTTACAAGTTTTTAGATTATTAGTAGCTGGTCACCTGAGGTAACCAAGGTGCCATCCTTAGTAATGACTGAATTTTCTATATTTGTAAGAGATGCTAAATGTGAGTAGAAAACTCAGTTAACAGATGCTTTTTAACTTTGATGCTTTTGCTCCCTGAACACCTCCAAACCCATTCTCTTAGTACTTCCATAAATCTCTTCTTTTGCCTTTTCTCATGATGTCCTCTATATTCAGAGCAGGTGCTTACCACTTGTCCAGAAATCATCCTTCTTTCCTGCATCTCCCTAGCACCATTTTTTCATAAATCTAGTACTGGTCTGCTCTCAGCCTGCCCAACATATCGTTCCTATCTTTGTTGGCCTTAACATATCTTACAGCAACACTAAGACACTTCAGTAAGGATTTGGGTCCTTTTCATGCTAATACATCTTTCTTCATTTCTTCCAACAGGTCTCACATAAACTTCTGCAGGAAGGTACCAACTAACACTCCCAGAGAATAGCAATCAACAGGTCACAATTTGTCGCCTAACAAAATGAACAGAAGCCCAAAACCAGATTGTGATCCAACAGAGTATTCTGTTAATTGTCAACATTTGACATTTCAGAAAAGGAACAAGGAGAAAAAGTGTACATTCAAGCTACAAAAAGTTCATTCTTCCTCGTAACACTTTGGCTAATTTTTTCTTGGTCCTTGAGAGTAGTTTAATCCTTATTTTACTCTAGATCCTGGATAGAAACAGTTAACGCTAACAGAGAAATGATGCACTCTGCTCTTTCATAATCTAAAAATACGTTATACTGTAAAAGGCTTCATAAATAAATCCTGAAGACCCTCTTAGGCCCCCACTCAAGTATATTTTCTAGGTCCTTAATAAGGGCATGATGCAGAAACAATCTAGTCCATTAGCTTCTGCCGTGAATAACAATACCTGAGTAATCTACCTTCTACAATTTTTGAGCATCTTACAGGGACTCATCGACCCCAGCATGTCTTCCTCACGTACCTCAGATGACTTGCTAATCATCTGTCCACTCTGTTTCTCTGTTTGCGTTTCATGCAATATGTTAAACTAGAAAAGTAACAAAAATTTGGAATATAAAAGAAAAAAATAATAAAAAGGGGTATTTTGAGTAGGCACTTCATGTAACAAGCTGCTTTTGCTCAGTGAAAATTATTCTTCATTAGCTGATTTTTCCACTTATTATCGTAACACTGCTGCCAAATCACTGACAAGGAATAGCAGGAAAGGATAACTAATCACATGGCCAGAAAAAGAAGAAAGGCGTATCTTGAAATCAAACCAGGTCTTATGTTATTTCTTTTGGTTTCACAGATTCAAGACAGATTTCAACAAAGAAAAGTAGCACATGGTATTGTGCACACTGATGCAATTAGCATTGTTCAGAAAATTTGTTCATAATGCTATACCTCTTTAAAACAGGGGGATAAGGCGCGAAGCCAACTACATACTGCATGAGGGCACATTAGAAAGAGCAAACAGTTAATAGTTACCCAGCTGTATACTATTTGTTTGTTGTCTTCCAGGCCTCAGTCCAAAATTCCCTTTCAATAGCAGCCTAACTTCACAGTTACTCATACACTTGAAGTCGGCAAAAGCACTCAGCTATCTCAAAATGGAAATCATTAAATATTTTACTAGATCAGGCAGGCCTAAATCAACAAATAATTATTCAAACACCTTTATTTCCATCACCTATAACGAGTTACTTTCTGCAGCGTTGCTACCATAGGCTACATAGATGATCCTGGGAAAAGAGTTGCAGTTTTTGTTTAGAAGCATGTTTGAAGGTGTTCAAAATGTGGTTTTGTATGTTTTCTAACATTACGTGTTTTCCAACATTTAATTTATTTCATCTAGGATATCAAATGACAGGCATCAGAATGCCACAATAATGTGTGCTTTTTCAAAGAACGGTGACATCCTTTCCTCTCAAGCTCATAAATCTACAGATCAACAGTTAGAATCCTTCACAGGTTCCCATACTTAACAAAAATGGATCCCCAATACACAGGATGAGAGAAAAAATGGCATTGCAACAAGAGCAGTGAGGCACTGTCTCTGAATGCAAAGCCTGCACTGCAACCTATCGGCCCCAGAATTACACATTCAGTGCACTGAGGCTTCTACATTTCTTCCAGGAATGAAGGGCAGCACCTTATTAATAACAGCCTAAGGCAAACAGAATGATATCACCAGCATTCTCCTGCAGACATCAGTGGCTTCTCAATCACACTACTACTTACTTACGCTTTTTTTGCTGTTGTAAAATTTAATGTACATTTAGATAAAATATGTGCAAGGGCATTACACAGCAAAACCTCAAGCGTGCTGTGTTTCTGTGCAAGCATTCATCTTCTCTACACGAAACCTTTTAGGTGTATACAGCCTTATCTTCTCATCTGTAGTGAAATCTCACAAAAAAACCCAGAGTTTTGTTAGTTTTCTGACTGATCTTTTTAGCAAATGTATTTTCATCCTTCGTGGCAGAGAGCAGGTTATATGAAAAGAATACGTGAAGAAATGCAATTTAGCAAAACAAAGAATAACAAAAATCAAAGCCATAAAAAAGCCATTTGAAATAAAAGCCTAACAACATCTAGGAGAGACTGCAGCTTAACTTCATTTACTCTTCACTCCTAAGCTTTAGAGATACTTGAGACACACAGTTCTGACTGAGAAAAATTCGGAGTATCTAGTGATGTATATTCAAGAGTCACTGAGACAGTAATATAATTTTTACGTAATATAAAGCATAATCAAGAAAGCCACACTGAAGAGTGAGTCACTCTCTTTTGCATGCCATCCCTAGCTGTCAATGCTAGCATTAGTTATACAAAGAAAGATGTAATATTAAAAAATTCATTTAAATTAAGAGTTTCTTTGGGCAAAATGTGAATAGGCACAGGTCAGATTTACATGATACAGTGATAGAACACTGATCAAAAAAACCCAAACAAAATTATCACTACCTTAGATATTTTCACAAGTTAATGTGAACAAGATCAGTGAAGTGCATTTTTATTGTCTGTTAGTCAGACTATCAAATTTGTGTAAAATATCACTGATTCAAAAAAAAAAGACCTGGCAGAAGAAAGCTACAGCTTAGCTTTGGAGGTGATTGTACAGTATGGTAAGGAGCAGAAGTTTACACAGATCGAAGGGAAGGTTGGACAAGTTCAGGGCGTAGAAAACCACAGGTAGTTATTAAACACAGAAACCACACTTATCTCAGTAAATCCATGCGCTGAAAGTGGTTCATGTCTCAGTAGGAAATGGAAGGCATTATCATGCAGGCTTGCCCTATTCTTGTTCTTCCTTATTGTTGCTTATAGCTGCTACTCAGGACAGGACATCTTTTGTCTGATCCAGTGCAGCCTTTCTTATGTTCTTAGGTAATGAAAAGTGGTATAACAGGAAAACAGATTGGATAGAAATAGTACAAAGAGCACCATACCACTGCTTCCAAAAGATACAGTCCAGATGGAAGTCTCCAAAATTTCCCAGAATCTGTCACCAAACAACATTTGATTCAAAATCACTTTCAAATCTAATGAGAGTTGGTGGCAATCTGACAAAGCTCAACTGGCCTCAGCCAATCACCGTCTGAAGAGACATGTAAGGTGGCCTTCTGTGGGCTAACACAATTGTTGAAAGGAATTGTGCACATAGCAAGGTCAATAATAAAGTACCCTCTAATCTCGACTGCATTCTTTTCTGTCCTCTCGCCCATCCACTTGCTTGTTTCATTTGCATACTATGATTTGTTTGTTGCAGTGTAAATTGTTCGGGGCAGGAACTGTCACTGATATTTGTAGAGGGCTTCACACAGTAGGTAGCATTCACTGGAAGCCTCTGGCCTCTACCAAAACAGGAATGATAGAAAACAAGACAGGATAGCAGCTGAGGGTAATGGCATGTTGGTATTCTTAATTCTCTGAAAGCAGCATTACACGTAAAGTGAGCAGCAGAAAGACTAGTAATGCAGAAACTAGCTTAGCTACTTGACAACAACTTTGTTGTTGATGCAACATCTCTACTTGTTCTGGTGACATTCTTAGAAAGTCCGAGATGTCAATCTGCTTAAATTCTCATATACCAGCGCAGAAATTAAGGACTCATTTAATTTCATCCATCTCTGTGAGGTTACGCCAATTCACATTAGCTCTAAATTTGGCTTACAACTGAACACTGCTCCCTCATATCGCTCTCAGATTTCTCAACAGTTTTTCTTACGAGTATTTTCAAAATTTCACGAAGTTTCTGGGCCTTATTATTCTTCAAATCCCACCTGTGCCACATCACTTACATGTTACCAAATAGAAGTAGATTCCAACAGCTTTATATTAATGTAACATCACAAAACGTTCTTGAAATTAGTGTTACTGACCCTATTCTCTACGTAAAATCAAACAAGAGTTGCATAGCAGAGGGGAATTAAGCTCTCAATCACAGTTCAACAAAAACCAAATCACCTCCCCCCCTCCCCTTCCTAAACTGAGATTTGTGTACAAGTAATCTTTTGGAGAAGATCCCTCAGAAAACCATTCTCAAATCCTCTGGCATACAAGGTCTGAAAATAACATGGCTAAACAAAACTTGTCTGATTTGTCTCCCAAACACAACGTGCTATTGTTTTTCTTCACTCCTACTGTAGTTTCATACAAAGCTTTTTCTTTCCAGTGGTATAAAAGTTAGCATATCTTCTTCTGTCATACACAGCATTTTTAGCATACTTTTAAATAATAAAGTGAGCAGAAAGGGGAATATTACATGGCCTGTTAGTTATCAGCATTTTTTAACTCTCCCTCTATTCCTATTCTGAAGATCATCCATACACCTCTCTGAAGTAAGTGCAAGCAACCACAGAAGTAAAAAATTTGATCCTCTTCAGACCTCAAGTCTTTATCTCTGCTAAACAGTCTTTTTGTAACACTTCAAAGAAAAAACCACGTATTTAAAAAATAAAAGGAGATACTGTTTGCCTTTAGAAAGCAATTAGACAGCAAGAAAAAGCCACACAGTCAAACTAAGCAACATTAGTTTATGAACAACTAACTGGCTAATAAAACGAGAAGACTTGGTTGCCACGTGAACAGAATGACAAAGATAAAGCTTTCAGAGCAGTCTTACTAAAGCTCTAGAATACTTCACGCTACGAGAGGGAAAATGACAGCAAGAAGCAGCTTAAAAACAAAAAAGAGGAGTGGATTATAGTTAACACAGACAACTTGAAGTCCATCAATATTTCCAAATTAAAATGTATTGTCTCACTTGACTGCGTGACACCCATGACCAAAAGTAGTAAACAAATAAAACAAACTCTGCACTAAGCTTTCATTATTCCTCTCTCACCCTCCCTTTTTACAAATGCAGAGCTCTGGCTCCCTCCCCAAGCTTGCCAAAGTGGTAACTGAAATTGATTTCTGAAGCCTCAGGCAAAACACTCGCATGGATTTGTTTCCTTATGGTGGTAGAAGCTTGGGATGCCCTAAGTGAGCACAGACTGCCAGACCGGTGAACAGCTATGGAATTTGCACCTCTATTTCACCGAGCAGCCTGGGGAAGCTTAGCCGACAATACAGCTTGTCTTGTCTGCCAGGGGGGTGGGAACAATAGGCACCATCTGTCCTGTCTCATTCAGAAGTGCAAGCATCTGAGATGAAGGATCCAGTCAGAGCAACAGAAAACAATTGCACCGGGGAGCTGAATCCATACTGATCAGCATAGTATTATGGTTCACCTCACTTAAGTACTTACTATGGGCCTGAGCTGAGAGAGAGTTTCTATTTCAGACCAGTGATTTCTGCTGTCCTCATGCCATGATGCACTAATGATGTGTAATGAAAAGTTTAATAACTATAATGCACTGCTTGTCAAACGCTATATAGCTGGTCTGTCACCAGTCACAAGAATCCAGTGACCTGATCGGATGTCATACTCTTGACAAAAATATATACAGAGAAGTAAAAAAAAAAGCTCTTGGCATTTATACATCACTCAAGTAACACAAAGCACTTTTATATACAGGAATTGTACTAATTTTATGGAGTTGCAAATTTACAAACAGAACCCATTTACCCTATGGGTGGATACATTGAGAAAAGAGTGCATTTTACATAGTCCATATGATAACACAGAAGTCAAGAATTAATCCAGAGCATAAGAAAGCCACAAGAAAATTCAAAGATAACACTAACTGCATATAACAGCTGCTGCCAAGCTCCTCAGCTTAAAATTAAAAACTGATAATAAGAAATTATTATAAAACTCAGGAAGGAAAATATTTATGTTAAAATAAGGTAATTTTAAGACTTGTCTGTTGCCTACAGCATATTCTCAAGCAATGTTATTCAACATATTTTGTAATTAGAAAATATTAGAAGATCGTAACTTTCCTTAGCCTCCCATTTCATCATCAATATCTCCTACTGTAGTCCAGATATTTGTGTTGTAGCTTCTCCAAGGCAAAAAATGCATATGGCCAAAGTATTTGGCCTTTGGACATGGATCTAATTGTATCTCAGCTACTAACGTTTCTGTCTCCAGCTGACTGCTGCTAAGGAATGAAACATCAGACCTTACAGAGAACCCTAAAGATATTTTCAAACACAGGGTTACCTCTGCAGGTTTTTTTGCATCCCCACAGCAAGTTTTTTATTTTATCTGCATATGGGCAGTCAGTACCCTTACTGAGATGAAGAATGCAGTAATTAGATCGTACTTATCCAACCAAAGGAAGGTAATTTGCTTTCATTTTTCGTAAGGGAAGGAGAGGGGTAGTAGGTGAGGAAAGAAGCGAATACTGACCCTGCCAGAAATTTTTTTTCCAAAGCAATGAAAAAAAACATTCTTTCAGAAAAATATGGGGTTGAGCCAGCAAATTTAGTATTTGCATAATAAAGTCATAGAAGTTCATAGAGTTCATAGAATCATCAAAGTTGGAAAAGACCTCTAAGATCATCAGGTCCAACCATCGACCCAACACTACCATGCCCGCTAAACCATGTCCCTAAGCGCCTCATCTACACGTCTTTTAAATACTTCCAGGGATGGCGACTCCACCACTTCCCTGGGCAGCCTATTCCAAGGCCTGACACCCCTTTCAGTGAAGAAGTTTTTCCTAATATCCAATCTAAACCTCCCCTGGCGCAACTTGAGGCCATTTCCTCTCGTCCTATCACTTGTTACTTGGGAGAAGAGACCGACACCCACCTCGCTACAACCTCCTTTCAGGTAGTTGTATAGTGCAATGAGGTCTCCCCTCAGCCCAGCAGGTTACACATTACAGAGTAAATTATTATAGGGAAATACTCCATATATAGGATAATTTTCCTTGAATACTCTCTACAGAACAACTCAAGAGTGAAGATACATAAAAGATGTCATTATTCATAGAAATTATGTATATATATCCATAGATGAAAAGAAATGTGAGGAAATACATGACACAAACTTACATTATATGGAAAAATTTATTGTATGTCTATATGAATATTATATTAATATTAAATACATATTGTGATATACATGTAATGTATT